>NC_034612.1:41437278-41443526 GCF_900095145.1 Mus pahari | reverse complement strand
GAGAGAGAGGGAGAGAGAGAGAACACTTCTTTTAGGGTCAATGTTTGACAAGCCAAGCCCAAGGCAGAAGAGACCAAGCACAATGCAATCCACAGAATGCCTTACACAGACCCTCGCATGCACAGGAGTTTACCTATTGATTTATTTTTATTCTTTTCTAATTTTCATTTCATGGTC
The DNA here is from genome assembly GCF_900095145.1 of Mus pahari. Taxonomy (NCBI): domain Eukaryota; kingdom Metazoa; phylum Chordata; class Mammalia; order Rodentia; family Muridae; genus Mus; species Mus pahari. The sequence continues at coordinate 41,443,349 of NC_034612.1, read as the reverse complement.
TGAAAAATAAAAGCCCTGTCCCCGAGAGCAGCTCAAAGGCTACCTCCAGAAGACCCTTGACACATCAGATAGAGCAGTGGCTCTCAACCTTCCTAATGCTACAGCCCCAAAGTAGAGTTCTCCATGTCTGGGTGACCACCAACCATAAAAGCATTTTCATTACTATTTATACCTGTAACTACTGGTGTTATATATCATAATGTAAATATTTTTGGAGACAGAGGTTTGCCAAAGTGGTTGTGACCCACAGGTTGAGGACTGCTGGTCTAGAAGGACACAGGAGCAGCCATAGCTGGTGAAGCAGAGGGCACGGACGTCAGCATTGGAAGTATGTCACCGGGGTCTGGTTAGGGTGAGACATGATTACAGAACAGCTTTGTTGAGGTATAATCCACACACCATGTGATCCACCCAGCTACACTATGCAAGCCACTGGTTTTATTTCACCCACAAAGTCACACAACCATGGCCATACTCACCTTTAAGTTGTCTTTGTACTACAAAGAGAACCCTCTCACGTTAGCGATCAATTGCAATCCCCATTCCCCGGCCAGCGGTTTGTCTCTCTCTGGATTTTCCTTTTCTGAACAGTTTGTATAAACGGGATCACTCTACATATGCTGTGTCTGGAGTTTCCTTTCTAAAAAATAATTCGTTTACTAGAGGAAGTTTGTTTTTAGCCTCTGGACACTTGTGTTGTTTACACTTTTCACTATGGTAAATCACACCAACTTAAGTTTGGGGGAACTTTGGGTTTGTTTTTCTTGTGTGTATGCGCTTGGGTTTCTGGTCTCTTTCATCTTTTCAGTGAAGACACTGACCACCTGGCAAAGCAAGTAAGCCATTTAAAATTCTTACGATTGATGTGTCTGGGTTGTTATTTCCCTACACCTTCCTCAGTCAAAATACTATGCTTTTACTACTGTCATTTCAGTGGATATGAGATAGTACATTTATCTATATATTCTCTGATGACTAATGATACAAGACTTTTTACTTCATTTGTCTCTTGGCCACTATACATCTTCCTAAAATGTCTGCCCACATCATTTTTAGAGTTTCAAGGCAGGGCTGTGTAGAGAGATCTTGACACACATACACACACACACACACACACACACACACACACACACACACAGAGAGAGAGAGAGAGAGAGAGAGCGCAAACATTTAAATTTTTGTTTATAGTTTTAAAATATTGATTAATAGCAATGTTAAATATTCTTGTATATAATCCCTTCAGGATTTGTAATTTATAAATATTTTCTTCCATTTGGGGGAATGGGTTATAATTTTCACTTTCTAGGTGAAGTAAAAAGTATATTATTTTTTAACCAATTTGGAATTATCTGTTTTTCTCTTCCGGTTGCCTCTGGTTATGTCTTTTGGTTGTGGTTGCCTGTTTATTTTTGAGAAAAAAATGTGATGGAGCCTAGGCCGGCCTTAAACTCATTGTATAGCCGAGGATGGCTTCAACTCCTCATTCTCCTGCCCTTACCCAGTTCAAGGACTTATAGGTGGGTGGACATGAAACGTCAGTGATATGCGATGGTCCTGTTTTATGGGAACTGGGCACAGACGCAGCTTTTGTGCATGCTGGGAACATGTTCCAGCTTCAGCTCCCTGCATCATCTCTGAGAGGCCAGGGTCCCAAAGACTTGAGAGCTGGTTTTCTTCTTAGAGTTCTGTGGCTTTAACACCACTCTGATCTGTGGTTCTTTTACATTTATTCCAAATTCACCCTCCACCCCACCCTGCTGGCCCATGAAGTTGATAATCCCCTCATTGCCACAGATATATTTAAGATGGCCCCACTCATAGAAGATATGAAATAATTGTCTTTCTTCTCTCTCATTATCCTTCCTTGCTCCCATTCCTTTAGACCTCTTCCTCCCCGGACCCCCATAACTTCCATGGTGTGTGTGTGTGTGTGTGTGTGTGTGTGTGTGTCTGTCTGTCTGTCTGTCTGTCTGTCTGTCTCTATGTGACGTGTTCTTCATTTGAGAGAAATGTGAAATACTTGTTTTTCTGAGCCATTTCCCTTAATAATGATCTTCAGATTCATCCATTTCTCTGAAAAAAAAAAAGCATAATTTTACTCTTCTTCATAGCTGAAGAAAATTCTGTTGGGGGATTTCTCAGTCTATTTGCTGAAGGGCATCTCAGTGACCCTTATCTTGGCTGCTGTGAATAATGTTTGCATCCTTAGAATCCTTGGAGCATGTACCCAGGAGTTGTGTAGCTAGGATGTGGTAGATCCACACCAGAGGGAAGGAAGGTCGCAAGTGGGAGAAGGAGGGGAGAGGTGGGAATTGGAGGTGGGTGGCCATGCAAAGCACAATGATATGCAAGTATGAGCACATCGAAATGAAACCCAGGCACTAAGTAGAAAGCGTACATTTTTAAGACCCAGTTTCCCCTCATGAACAAACTGATGACACTGTTAAAACAGCATCATTCTCCTCTCCTCAGATGCCATCGCTCTGTAGGCTGAATTCCCTTTTCCAACCACACGTGCGTGTGTGCACTCTGTTGCATGCTGTCTGTCTGGAGAGTCACCATCTCCCCTTCCGAACTCCCTCTCAACCTTAGTTTGGATCAAATGGAATTTGCTATCTCCAATCCTTGAAGCTTTCTCCTTGAAACCCCATATAATCTTTACAAGCAGTCTGATTTCCTCACTAGAACACTCCTCTGCTTTTTATTTTCTTCTGTCGCGATGTCTAACACATGGTTAATTCTATGGATATGAGTTAGTGTCACTGAATTAGTGACGGTGGTCTTGGCTCAGACTTGTAAGAGCTCTAAGCAGTCTATAAAGACCCCCAATGCTTGCAAAGCAAAGCAAAGCAAAGCAAAGCAAAACAAAGCAAAAACAGGTGGTCAATAAATGGGAAATTTAATCTGAATGAAAACTGCAGCCCATAGCAGAATACCATTATATCCCAATTTTTTCTGATATATATCCTGTTCCTTTACCATTGCTGTAGCACCCTTAAAAACAACCAGGGAAATGCTACAGGCTAGGAAAATGCTTTGGGGGGTAAATATTAGTGTACCCTGTAGACTGCATGATGAAAAGCACTTTAAAATCAATCTTATTAAAGATTATCCCTCATAGTTTTTATAGGGTATTTAAAGGAGATTGGGTATGTTTAGCTTATAAACCCACAGTCAGTTTAAATGTATTTTACAGTATATTATTTTTTTAAAAAACTATTATTTGGGGGTATTTATAAAGTCAACATGATACACAATCCTCTAAGATTAAAGCCTGACACTCTATCAACAGTTGAAAGGAAATAGTGAAAAGAGAAAGCATTGTTTGGAAGCCCATGTCTTTCAAAAATGCAGGAAAATATTTCTTGTGGGTTTTTTTCTGGAATAAGAAAGAAAATGGAGAAAGTTCTAACAGCCAGGATAGCAAACCCTGTTTACTGTCTGCAACATCCATGCCTTTCTCCTGCAGGACTATGCTTGGTGCCATCACCCCACCCTTCTCTGCTTAAGAATTCTCTAAATTTAATTAACATTGTAAATGTCTCTTTAGATAAGCTATTTCCAATACAATTTAAAATGAGACACTTGCTATTGTCTGATAGTTTGAAGAATCCAAATATTTCAAGTCTGAAATGCTGCCGTGAAATAGACAAAGCCACAGACATAAATTGTAGAATCGACACGTTAAAGAACATCTTCTGAGAAACCACCATTAACATAAAAGTTCTCAAGGGAATTTTAAGAAAAGTAGCTGGGACTAAAGAGGTATCGTTCACAAGAAATGGTATGAAGAAAATGAACTGTATGCGCAGTGGTGGCGCTCGCCTTTAATCCTAGCACTCAGAAGGCAGAGGCAGAGGCAGAGGCAGGCAGATGTCTGAGTTCGAGGCCAGCCTGGTCTATGGAGCGAGTTCCAGGACAGCCAAGGCTACACAGAGAAACCCTGTCTTGAAAAACTATACCAAACCAAACAAAACAACAATAAGAACGACAACAAGAAGAAAGAAAGCAAAGGAAGAGGGGAAGGAGGGAGAGAAGAAAGGAAAGAAGAGAACTACCCGGGTGAGTCACTTCAGAGGATTCCAAGACACAAAGCAGGCCATGCAGGAGATCGGTGCTGGACAGAGGGAAATCAGTGTTCCATAAGGCTGGGAGGGAATTGAGACATACAAGCTTCTGCTGAGGAAAGCTGGGGCTCTAGAGATGTCGATGTAACATGATGAGATGAAATTCCAGCATAGCTTCCTCACTTGGGAAGGTATTTGTAACTCCAGTGAAGACAAGTGATTGTCTCATTACAGGGAGGCTACAGGAGGAATAGCAGAAAGGAGACATTGTAGCTCCTCTCACTGTGAAGTGGAAAGGTTGTTTATGCTGTCACTCAACGTGGTCCCAAGTACAGACCATGCTAGGGCCAAACTCTCCATCATGCACCAGCTGGGCAAACTGAGTAAGAAGCTTGATCTGAATGTGCACAGTTTCCTGTCCACTTAATATAGACAGTCACAGTACCTCAATGCTGTGGTAAGGATGCAATAAATCAGAATGTGTCAAATTCTTAAAACAGTATCTAATAATAGAAGATACTAAATATCTCAAAAATGTCTACTTTCATGCTTTGCCCTGGGTAGTGGACATATGAAGGCAAATAAAAGTTGATATTTCTTCTTTTTTGCTTGTTTTGTTGTGTTTTTCGAGACAGGGTTTCTCTGTGTAGCCCTGGCTGTCCTGGAACTCACTCTGTAGACCAGGCTGGCCTCGAACTCAGAAATCTGCCTGTCTCTGCCTCCCAAGTGCTGGGATTAAAGGCGTGCGCCACCACGCCGAGCTAAATTGATATTTCATAAGCCTACTCACTAGCCTGTGGAAAAGAGACAAAATAATTTCTGAGTTAAGGTGATGGATGGTCCTGATTTACTCTCTTATTGTGATAAATACCATGATCAAAAGCAACATCAAGAAGGAAATTTTTATTTAAGGTTGCAAGGGCAGGTACGAGGGGAGGGGGGAAGAGCGCATGATGTGAAACTCACAAATAATCAATAAAAAAATTAAGAAGAAGATCAGGAGATGTTCCATAGCCATGCTCACAGGACACTCTGATGGAGGCAGTTCTTCAGCTGAGGTTCCCTCTGCCTGGGTGTGTCACGTAGACAATCAGGGTTAAGCAATGGAACAGCTGTGATGAAGCTTCTAAACATAGGGGAGAAAGAGAATATGGCTGAGGGCCTGGGGGTGGCCAGAAAAGACCTCCTCACTGTACTACTCTTACAGAGGACCCATGTTCAATTCTCAGCACCCAGCTGCCTATAACTCCAGGTGCTTCTGCTCTCTGAAGCCACCTGCTCTTGTAATATGTGCATGCACACACACACATGCGTACACACACACATACACACACACCACAGAATGGAAGACTGTGGGCCCTAGGCACTATTTTGAAACTGCCAACAGATTGGAAGGCAAAACAACATGGAAGCATAGTTGGGAATATGGGATTTTCACTTGCTAGATTTGCTCTCTCACTCCTAATGACCACAGAAGAATTAAGACTTTTCTCAGTAGCTTTGTGGTCTTCATACTGTCTACCTGAAAAGTTCAGCAGCTTTCCTGGAACTCAGACTTTCTCATGTGTGCAGGTAGCATGCATGCAGCCCCTCATACACCCCATGAGTCTGACATGAGGAAGTGTAATTCCTTGTATGGCAGTGCCCAGGATCTGATATCGATATTAATATTAATTTTAATTAATATTAATTTTCTGAGTCACAGACAATGCAAGATTTGAAGAGAAAAACAAGCTTGTTTCTGATCTGTTCCATATCATGTTTGTGATTGGAATATTTGAGTAATGGAGAAGCCACACTTGTACTGACATAAGAATCAGAAGTATCTACTAGTTTTCAAGAGAAACAGTACAGACCCTTTGATTTTTAGAGCAGAGATCTTGGCATCCTGTCCTATGGCCTTAGACTTCTCTAGTATTCTTTACAGTATTCATACAATGAAAGTTTCTTGGATCATCCAGGCAGGTCATCTGTGTGTGTGTGTGTGTGTGTGTGTGTGTGTGT
>NC_034612.1:41405447-41437108 GCF_900095145.1 Mus pahari | reverse complement strand
TCTCTCTCTCTCTGTGTCTGTCTGTCTCAGTGTGGCTAATCCAGACAGGTCATGTGTGTGTGTGTGTGTGTGTGTGTGTGTGTGTGTGTGTGCCTCTCTCTCTCTCTCTCTCTCTCTCTCTCTCTCTCTCTCTCTCTCTCTCTGTGTCTATGCATACACATTGGAATCAGGCGGAGGAGAGGGGAATGGGAAGCAAGCAGAACTTGCTCCAGGAAACTCTCACAGCCCCATCCTCCTCGTGGCAGGCCACATGCCTCCCTGTACAGATGGGTCACCACAAGAATCACAGGAGGAAGTCAACACCGTAACTCACCCAAAGCAGCAACTCTCCTACATGCCCATAGGGGTCCTCATTCTTAAAGATTGTGTACAGGGGTCTGCTCGGGAGACTGTTGTCAGCACTTCCTGGAGGAAGTTTTCAAACTCAGCTTGAAAATGGCCCGGTGACAGCCCCTTGTCACAGCCCTCTGCTACTGTGATTCATTCTTAGTCATGCCTGCAGGTTAAGGGGCATATCTGAGATTCTCTCTCCGGAACACTGGTGACTCCAAGTCACCACCCATGCATTCTAAACACACTCCAGTCCCAAAACATTGCGGGTCCCTCACTCTGCCCCGTAGGTAGCAAAGGAGACCTTTTCTTTGATCCATTCTGTTTGTTGGAGAATACCCTTTTTGGTCTCTTGTTTTCAGAGAAAAAGACTTTAAAGGACACTGTGCCTGGGGAAGGAGTCACACCGGTAAACAAACATCCGCCCCCTTCCTTCCTTTTCCTGATGCTTTGTTGACTGTCCTATTTTTCATGCTCTTTGAATCTGCTACTTACCACAGCACGCTCTGGGGTTCCCAACTTTCTTCATCTGTCTTCTGGGAAGTACAACGATGAGGCGCCTTCTCCCCGGAACCTGTGATGTGCTTGTATGTTATCTCTATTTCAGTCTCTTTTGAGAGCTGCTGAGCATTGTTTGCACCAGTCATTACACTATTAAAGATGGAGGTTTGGGCCTGCCTTGAGAGGACGTGAGAGGACCCTGCAGTCCTACTAATGGCACTTATAGAAAGACACTACATTAAAAAAAGAAGAAGAAGAATTTGGAGTGAGTCCAACATTGATTCTTTTATCCATATGGCAAGTAGAAGCTTGGAGCATCTTAGCTTTATAAGGATATAAAATGAAAAATAATAGGTGTGGCTTTTAGGTACCCAACAAACTGTATATTACTTGTGAAGTGTAACCTTAGGCTCCTTACACAGCAGTGGCCCCGTGTGAGGAAGCCACGTTGGGACACATTCTGGAACTCATGTCTGTGTTCTATCTCATTACTGGCAAGATGAAGCATAAAATATGTACTTCTAGCTTATTACCTTTCTTTTCAGAAAAAAGTGTCATGGTATCTACAAGTTAATCAAAGATGAAGTATATTGTGTTGATAGTATTTTGAACATTAGCATGCACACCTATGATCTGAAAGTTTTCAGCACCATATACACAATTCTTATTTGCCAACCATTCCCTAAGCCCCTGGTTTCTGCCAGAATTATCCTAAAAATGATATTTCAGTTTGAAATATCATAATTTCCAAACAATCATTCTGAAGTCTACACATGCATATACCTACACAGACAGACATACACATGTATACACACAGACATAGACATACACATGTATACACACATACACATACACAGACATACACATGCATACACAGACACAGCTGTACACATGCATACACATGCACAGACACAGATGTACACATGCATACAAAGACACAGGCATACATATGCATATACAGACACAGACGTACACATGCATACACATTCACAGACACAGACGTACACATGCATACACATGCACAGACACAGACGTACACATGCATACACAGACACAGCCATACACATGCATACACATGCANAGACACAGATGTGCATGTGCATACACAGACACAGCCATACACATGCATACACATGCACAGACACAGATGTGCATGTGCATACACAGACACAGCCGTACACATGCATACACATGCTCAGACACAGATGTGCATGTGCATACACAGACACAGACGTACACATGCATACACAGACACAGCCGTACACATGCATACACATGCACAGACACAGATATACACATGCATACACAGACACAGATGTACAGGCATACACATGCATACACAGACACAGGTATACACATGCATACACATACACAGACGTACACATACAGACACAGACACAGCCGTACACATGCATACACATGCACAGACACAGACGTACACATACAGACACAGACACAGCCCTACACATGCATACACATGCACAGACACAGCCATACACATGCATACACATGCACAGACACAGACGTACACATGCATACACAGACACAGGCGTACACATGCATACATAGACACAGATGTACATATGCATACACATACACAGACACAGCCATACACATGCATACACAGACACAGACATGCACACATACAAACTACATATCCTTATTTAGAAAAATCTGCCTATATTTTTATTTTAAACTCCTTAGGATTTATTTTAACTATATGTATATGTCTAAGGGGATGTGGATGTATGTACATATATGTGCAGGTATCCATAGTGCCCAGGTATGTAGCATCAGGATAGGAAGTTACAGGCAGTTGTGAGCGTTCCTTCATGGCTCCTGGGAACCCAGGTCCTCTGCTAGAGCAGTTTGTGTTCTTAGCTGCTGCGCCATCTCTCCAGCCCATCCGTGCCTACATTTCCCTTTTAACTTACTTCATGCACTGGGTAGTTCTTGCTGCTCCAAAGGCCGAGCTCTTACACTCTGATGGCCAGCCTCACTTCATCCAGAAGGAAAAGGATACACAGCTGGTTTGCAAAGCCAGCATTAAAAGGTCACTCCTCTCAAATCTTCCTTTCTTCCTCTTCCTGACATCATGGTCATCGAGGTGATGGTGATCACAGGCACATTCTGTCTCCAGATGTGGGAGCCGTACAGCTGGAGTATGAGGATGCTATCCATCATCGCTCACATGGAAATACTATCCTGCTTTCACATGTATTCAAAGTAGGAAAACATATTTCTGTACCCTCTGGCTTTTGTACTGGCCTATCATAAGTCCTGATTGTATCACCTGCTGTTTTGAGCCTACAGTTTAATAATTTGTTTATTTTTAATATTTGTACATTTGTGGCATATTTGGGGTAAACACAGCTGCCTGACACCTCGAGTGGTGATCATCTCTTTGTGATGAAATCACACCTGAGTTCTTTCTCACTTCGTCATCATCTGTGGAACACCAGAACCTCTCTATTGCTTGTCTATCGGCCATCAGCCATGCTTCCTTCCATTCTCTCGCATGGGTAACAGTATCCACCATTCTTGTCTCAGTTTCTGTGAGATCAACTGTAAAGCCTAGATGGCATGTAGGGGATGTCTTGTGGCTCTTGCCTTCCTAAGACTCAATTATTTCACTTAACACATTGACCGCCAGTTCCATCCAGTTCCATTTTAATATTATTGTCCTCAACTTGACGGTAACATATAATGACAATATACCACATTTTATGTTACAAAGATGGGAAAATAATGGACATAAAAGATGGTGGAGTAAGATTTAAAAACTATTCTGCTATATTAGAACAAGAAGCCCCATAGCCACGTGATGAAATTAAATTAGAAAAACTGAGCACACCAGAGCCATAGGTATGTTGCTTCAAACATCCAAGTCTTCCGATAATTTGAAACCAGGACAAGCTTAACCTTGCAAGTTTTTTTTGTTTTTTGTTTTGTTTTGTTTTTGTTTTTGGAGGGGGGGTGATGAGGAATTGGGAAGATTATAAGAATCATCTAATCATGGTATGGCTCTGAACCTTGGGGACAGAAGGAAAGGACACGTTGAGAGAGCATCATTGACACCTGTGCAATCTAATGAAATTCCAAATGGCCTGGGGGGGGGGAGGGGTAGCTGGAGCCAAAGGCAGAGTTTCCAGGGCTCTCAGGAACCGACTCCTTTGCCAGCCTGCTGTGCTCCATGGGTGGCTAGCAATAACCCACAGACAGCCTCTCTCCTCACCACAGTCAAATGAGGGAAAGGCAGTTCCGAGCAGGTAGCTAGGTCATGGTCAGTTAGTCTGTGTGTTAGTTACTGCTTTCCTTGCTGTGACCAAATGCCTGACAGAAGTAACTTAAGGCAGAAAACATTGATTTGGGCTCATGGTCCAGGAGCTGAATCCATCATAGCAAGAAAGGCAAGGCAACTGGGCCGCCTAGATACATGATGCAGGAGCTTACAGTGTGACTTTTATACTTTCTTAGTAGGGCAGGGAGCCGGGCAGCCAGAGCCAAAGCTGAGAAAGGACACAGCCTTAATGACTAGATTCCAGTGACCCATGCCAACCAACCAGGTGTCACAGCGTCCCAAAACAGAGCCACCTTCTGGGAACCAAGTATGCAAACAGTTGTTTCCATACTTGTATGTCCCTGGGGACACTTGGGAACCCAAACGACTGCCTACTAGGAATGTTGGTGAGAAAGTACGATTGTACCCTGAAATCTTAAAAATGCAATTTTGTCACGGTAGTATGTTCTGCCCCGTTTATGTGTAGAAATCCCCACACCCACAGAGATGGCATTTGGCAGTGGAAATCTTGGGGTTGACTGGTGATTAGGCCATAGCCACGGTGCCTTCATGAATGAGACTGGTGGCCTTATGAGCAGTCTATATAGATAGACCCGGCTCCTTCCACAACTGAGATTAGGGCAGTGTTTGTCAACCGGTGGGTCGCAACCCTTTGGGGGTCAAACAAACCTTTCCCAGGAGTCACATATCAGATATCCTGTACATCAGATATTTATATTATGATTCATAACAGTAAAAAAGTACAGTTGTATAGTAGCAATGAAATAGTTTTATGGTTGAGGGGTCATCACCTGAGGGTCACAGCATTAGGAAGGTTGAGAAACAGGAAGGCAGTCTCTGTGGTAGCAGGTTCTTACCAGGCACCACACCCCACTGCCCCAGGCTCCAGACTGGTAGAAATTTTTCTGTAGCATATGAGCTACTTATGGTTATGGCATATATATATATATATATATATATATATATATATATATATATATATTTTCACTTAACACATTGACCTCCAGTTCAGTTTTAATATTATTGTCCTCAACTTGAAGATAATGTATAATTATATCCTGTTTGTATTGTTGTGACACCCCAAACAATTGCTAAGGATGCATCTCAAATCCCGCATTTGATCTTGATTCCCTCATCTTTTATTTCTCAGCAAGTTGCATCCCTGTCAATATCTAATAGTCATAGTAAACTGTGAAAATCTAGGGAGGCCTTGAAATCATATTTCTCTTGCAAGTTAACAAACCAGCTTGCTTCAGCATTAAGGATGTAGATAAAAGATTCATACTTTCTGGGTCACTGATAATGGACTTCACTCATGTGGCAATCTCGAGGCAGCTGAGCATCCATCTGACACTTTCTCCTGAACTCCAGTATACACGGCCAAGGCCTGCTCGTGTGGTACGAGGAGAACCTGCACTTAATGAGCCTAAAGTTTTATAATGGGCAGTAAGTATACCTGCCCTTTGCTTCTGATTGAGAGATGGGCTCTAGCTCTCAACACTGCTTGTTACAAACATCTTTTGATGGGGGAGAGGATAAACCAGTCCAGTGGCAAATGTCGTCAACATTGCTTTAAAACCCCGTGGAAATGTGAAAGAGCGTTGGGAAACATCACTCAGTATTTACCACTCTCAGTTGCCCTTGCCTGGTGTTGTGGAGTTTCTGTCTGTCTGTCCATCCTCAGTAGCAGACACATGGAGACTGTGAGCAGACCTCCGAAGTCTTCTGCCTTCGTAGCCCTGTAGCGTCTGACTTTCTGCTCCATACGTTGCAGTCATTTTTGCCTCCTGAGTTGTTATCTGGATCTTCTCATTCAGTGTGACGTGCGCCTCAGCATGAGCTGCCATTCCCCATGCCTCTCCTTGATGGAAAGCTGGAGCAACTGCAGTGCCCACCTGATCTGCTTCCTCCCCCCACCCCCGCTCTGTTCAGTGCTATTCCCTTTGGAATGTTTATAACTGATATTTTATAGTCTGTATCTACTTATTTACATTGATTGCAATGCAGGTACCACTTACCCAATTACCAGATAACTTCTTCACCCACAGGGCAGAGGCAGATGTCCTTTTGTCTGTTCCAACAACTTCTGGGGCAGTTGTCATAATTATTAGCCTTTAAATTGTAGAGACTCAAAACGAAAACTTAGTTTCATACTTAAGGCCAGACAGAATGATATGACGGGGAAAACTCCTCTTCTTTTCTGCTGTGCTTTCAAGAAGAAGAAACTACAGTCCGCAGCTCCTCAGGGAGACTGATGGAGCCAGTCTGCTGCAGGGAGGCCAGAAGGTAATGGGACCATCTTTAAAAGAAGAAGCTAACGGGAGCATCTTTAGAAGAAGCTGTAGAGAAAGCATGGCTCACCAGCCAAACCTTGTGGAGATGCCCAGTCGTTACCAAAATCCTTCCTTAACCTCACAGTAAGTGGTGTAGGCTTAAAAGAAGCCATAGTTTTGCCCCAATATCCACAGAGAACTGTTCCCCAGACTCCCACAGATACCAAGGTCTACAGATGTCCAAATCCCTTAAATAATACAGTGGTATTTGCACATGCCCACTCACAGTCCTCCTGTGTATTTCATAAAATGTCCAGATTGTATATAATGTGCCAGTAAATCATATGTTGATGGTTGCTTGCTGTTTTGTTTAAGGAACATTTTTTTTTCAAGTACATTCAGTCCTGGGATGTTTGAATCCATGATTGGAAGGAATATGATTCCCTTAGGTCAGAGCTTCAGTATTTTACTGGAGAATGGCAGCAGTCCACCCTGGGGTAATTTCTGTATTTCTACATGTTCCATAAGCAATCTTTCTTGGTTATAGAAAAATGGTTTTCAAGACATTTCCCTGGGCCTAATGCAACTCCACAGCCCAGAAAGCACACGTTATGGGAGAGGCTTTAAGCAGGGGAGATGGGATTTCCTGCTAAAAAAAAAACCAAAAAAACAAAAAACAACAACAACAAAACAAACCCTCACGTTTTAACAATAACTTGGGGCTGATTTAGTGTTGTGGGAGAATCAAGAGATGAGCCTCTCACTTGCTTTGCCAAATCTTTTCTAAAATGAACCAAATACTGACACTGTGGGGATGCCCTGATTTGTTCCCTGCCTTTCTCCCGTGTGGCATCTCATCTATTTTCCCTTTTTTTTCCATTGTGAAAACTATATATTAAGTACTTTATGGTATTATGAAACCAATCAATAGTGTTATAAATGAGTATTTTGTCCAAACTAGATTTGAATTGCCCTAAAAATCTTAATTACTTTTTTTTTTTTTTTTTTTTTTTTGGTTTTTTGAGACAGGGTTTCTCTNTGTAGCCNTGGCTGTCCTGGAACTCACTTTGTACACCAGGCTGGCCTCGAACTCAGAAATCCACCTGCCTCTGCCTCCCAAGTGCTGGGATTAAAGGCGTGTGCCACCATTAATTACTTACTTATTAATTACTTAGCTGGTATGTAACTGAAACTTTCAGATTGTACTAACAGCCTGTTTCTCAAATATGTATGTGTGTGTGTGTGTGTGTGTGTGTGTGTGTGTGTGTGTGTGTGATGTTTTCTTGAAATAAGGTCTTCCTGTGACCTCCTGAGCCTGCTGTCTCACCACACAGAATTCACCCTTGGGTGGGAAGTTGTTGTCTTTCCCCATGGTTATGACAGGGAAGCCCAGAGCGATGTCAGATAGACCTGGGTCAGGATAGTCAATCCAAGTTGCATAATATCCTGTTTTGTTTTGTTTTGTTTTGTTTTATTTTGTTTTGTTTTTTAAAAAAAAAAACAAAATTAATAAGACTATGACACAGAGTGAATGAATTCATAGTAAGCCTCCCTTAGTGTCTGGCACAGAGTGAGTATTTATTGTCAGCTGACATTGTAACTGTGACGACTATTATATTGTTATTCGATTAGTATTCTCCGCTCAGCTATGTAGAATTTTAGTCGTCAAGGGCATCCTCGAAACCCTAATTTCAGTAGAGTTCCTTCGCAGCCTTCAAAGCAGGCAGACATCCCTTCACACTGGGTGAGAACAACTGGAGACTGGGTGCTTTACTGAGTTACCCAAGAACTAGCAGGCAGAGAGAAGCTGTCTACAGATTCTGTCATCTGGCCACTATCCTACCTTTGTCATCACCCTTGCTGCCTTTTTTTTTTTAGAAATGCCAAGAATCTCTTTCTTCGTCTTCAGGGAAGGTAATCTTACCCGGCCCTTACAAACACCCCTGAGGATATACTTCCCTAAGGGCATCCCTTTCCTGGGCATATGCAGCTCTTATTTTAAGTTTGTTTTAATGCACCGAAGGAGCAGTGCTTTGTAGTATTTTGGTAGTAGCTTGTCTAAGCATTGGCAAAACGATTTTTCGAACAGATCTTCTCCAGGCTCAAGTGCAAACACTTGCGGTTTACCTCTGCCAAACCAGGCCAGTGTTTGCATCCAGAACTCAACAAATGTGCCTTTGTTCCAGTGGATCTCGGCATTGCCATAAAAGCTCTTAGGCATGATCCCGAAGCCTTCCCCATATTGTACCTTACAAGTAGGAGACAAAGGGCTTTGGAATAATTAAATAGAGCCCAATTCTACATTCCATTTCCTTGGGACTCTTGCCCGAGTCTTAATGTCAGTAAATGGAAGATAGTTAAGAGCCCCACATGAGACTTAGAAGATTAGATTCCTAATCTGTACTCAAGAAGGTATGTCTGCCAATGCACGTGTGGTGGTATTGTGAATCAGTTTTCTCCTTAATTAGTCAGAATATGGACATGTGGTTAAATAAGTGTAAAACTCCCTGACGACATTCTTCTCACCTCATCAGACTAAATAGGACGGAACACAGCCAAATGAATCCGGCATCCTTCACGTGCAAATGAGATGCTAGACCATCCTGTAGGATATTTGGCTTGTGAGCAAATATCTGGCGTATGAGCTTCTTAATAAATAAGACTCGAACTACCGACCTGTAGACAAGTCTATACCATCACGAGCCACTCAGCGCCTAACAACCACTTCTCTACTACCTGGCAAAGACGTTCAGGAAAGAGTTTACAGGAAAGAACCCCCGTCTCTGATGTCTGTCCACATTTGCAAGAACTGGCCCATTCTTGAAAACAATCGCCGTGCTAAGGCTACATTGTAATAACATCCCCAGTGGCTTGTTTGACCATCGGCTGCGTTCTTCCCAGAGAATTCTGAGCATCCTGAGTCTTCCTCCCTATCCTGCCAGGAAGAGACTTCCATCTGGCATGCAGAGTTTGGTCCCTTTGAAGGCAGAGGCCACAGGCAGTTGCTGAGGAGTTCTGAGAGCATTCAGACCAGTACAGGGTAGAGAAGTCAAAATGGTGGGAAGCACAGATGTGGCTCCCCAGCTCCCCCCAACTCCCACACCATGGCTGCCACTTTCCTGCTGTTTCCTGTCCTGGGTATCTTTGCCAAAGACTCTCCACCTGTCTTTGAGATCCAGCAAAGGATCATTAGTAACTGTTCCCAACACACCTATAATGGGCTTCCTAAATGTATCTAAAGGTTTCAAACGTTTCCAAATTTTGTGTAAACAGAACATGCACTTTGCTTGCCCTTGGTCTGTGCTCTCTGCCCATTTCTCTTGTTGCTCTGACAGCCATCATTTACAAAAAACACTTGTATCTGCTTACAAAACAAGATACTCTGAGTTGCCTTAAAAGGTAAACTGCACAAATCCCAGTCAGGGATGATTTTGGTAAATATAATTAACAGTAAAGAATCAGACTCATGGTGCCTGGCTCGCTTATGGTAAAGAATTTAAAGTTATGTTCTTTATTTTAGCTAATTGTCCGAGTTATTTGCTCTGCCTTTTTCTTCCCCAGAGCACAGAATAAAAATTTATATATTATCTAGATGGTGTTCCGCTTAATAAGATATAGTCATTTATTTTGATATAAAACATGTTCATTCTCTTAACAATTTAATGAAGACTTCTTATAACTATTATCTAATCCAGACTGGTGCTTTCTAGTCACCAAGAAGGGGACATTCTCTCTCTCTCTCGCTCTCTCTCTCTCTCTCTCTCTCTCTCTCTCTCACACACACACACACACACACACACACACACACAGGTAGAGAGACAGAGAGAGCTACATGTGATTAAGAACACCCACATTCTGTCTGACTGAATAGCGTCCTGGAAATGAAGTACTGAAGCAGCAGCTGAAGTGTGGGAGCCCTCTCCTCAGGCTGCTACATGCAAACCCATCTAGAGATAGGCAAGGAGCACAGAGGTTTTTCTAACGTCGTTTGCCTTCTGGCTTGATGTCCAAGATGAAGAGGACTTTGCAGCTTAGCTGGAGAAGGGCCTTCCACTCGTTTAGCTGCCAGAGCTGAAACCTGGAGGCTTGAGCCTGTATTATCCTCCAGAGGGGCTAGGATGAAAACGTCCATTCTCCTGGGTCAGGAATAACAACTCTTTTGCATGGACACAGCATCCCTGACACACGCAAATGCGCCCTTTAAGTTACACTTCCACTGATCCTGACAGGTGTGCACGGACTCCTTTTTATGCCCTCGTTTCTGTCCTGCCGTGAGGTACACACTCATAAAGAGGTTAGAAGTGCTGCTTCTTCCCCAAGAATGGCGCTTTTATGCCTCAGAAGCCCTCTGGGACCCCTGGAATCTTGTTCCGACTGAGTCAGGTTGCCAAAGGTCTTGGGAAGCAAAACTCAAGTAACCCAGAAACTTGGGGGTCAATAAGCGCACCTTTCAGAATTGACCCTATCACTCTTTGGTAGTAATGCTGATGTCATGTGACTTTTCCTTGGGGGAGACATGAACAAACATCTCTTTCCCCCCAAGATATGATATCCAAGGGAAACCAAAGAAATGATTGGCGAACCAAATTTAGGTTGGTGAATCGGGGTGTTCACTGGAGTGACCTCCTCTCCCAGGTACATGCCCTTATGATCTCAGGGTGGGACTGCAAATCTCCCAACTTCCTGTGTTTCCTGGTTCTCCTGAAGGCTTTCTTGGCTTCCATGGTCTGATAAAGCTGCCTAGGAGGCATTTTGATTCAGAGGAAACAGCTACACAGCATCTGGAGGCAGTCAGATTCTGAGGGACACCTTTTGGTTCTGACCTTAGGACTGCGTTTAAGTTCAGCAATTATGTCGTTCATTATAAGCATCAAGCTAATGTTAACAATAGCATGCATAGCACTCTTCGCAATCACATAAATGCTTGCCTATTACTGAATTCTTTGGGTGTTTTTTTCATTCCCCAGGCCCAGCGTCTTCTATTCCCTTCTATTTAAAGTTTCACAAAACATCTGCCGTAGAAACCAACTTCTACATCTTTATCTTTATGAGGATAAAGGGTAGCTCACTCTTGTTTCTATTTCTTCAATTGATATTTTAAAATCAATATAGGTAAAACTTAAGTTTTGTGAGTCTTTCAGACTTAAGAAGTTGCTGATATAAAAAAATATATATAGGACAATTTTGCTACTCTTCTGATTAAAAATAATGAGTGAAGATAATTAACTGTGACTAATACAGTCCATTCATTTTAATTGCAACTGAGATAATTATTAAAGTAAATAGCTACATAATACAAATTCAGTGGTTGTAAATTTTATACTTTATTAATGATGTGCAAGTAAATATGTACATACAATTTGAATACCAGAGAACAACTTGTTTCACAGATGAATTCATTGGATTATTTCTTTTATGTTCTCTATAGTTTATGATGGGAGAAGTATTTGAAACCTCCTTTAATTTTAATTTAACAGCCAAAGTAAGTAAATAAAACAGAATCAGGGGGATGCAGCAGTTAGAAGTCCTGGCTTAGTCATCCCATCACCTAAACCCAAACGCTTGCCAGCCCTCCCTACAACATTCTTCTACCATCACACCCTGACGAGACAGAGAAGAGCTCCCTTCCCACTCTGTGATGGTTAACCAACTGGTTTCCCATTTGTCAGCTACAGGCTGCACATGCGGCATGCATCAGGTAACCTTTGAAGGGTTAGTGTGTGATGCGGCCAAAGCAGAAGCAGTGTGGTCCCATCAGCCACTGCAGTAAAACTGACACATGTTCCTATCTGCCATTGATGTGAGGATTGATCTCTGACTCAAGGGCAGATCTCAGCCTGCCGGGCTGCAGGGCAGAGTACCAAGTAGGTTATTTCAGGACCATGTGCTTGGGCAAGTCGGGGTAGGGTGTGTCCACAAAGGGTATTAACAATGCAGGGCAATGCATTATTAATGGCTCCCAAAGCCCTGTGTAAGAGGAGAAGATACAGACACCGTGGGGTTCTTCAAAAGATATACCTTAGTGGAGCTCCGCAGACAGGAAGAAATCTCAACTGTCTCTGAATCTTCCTAAACAGTTTCCACCATTGGGGCAGCTCAGCCTGTGCCCATCTCTGTAGCCCTGTGGTCACACCCACCCCATAGCCACACAGCACTGACCCTACCCCTGCAGACCTGCTCCAACACCAGGCCTCTGCTGCCAGGAGACAGTGAGCTACACAGGATGACTTTGTACAGGCTGTTGGCCCCAGCCTCTGCCCTTTTCTGTAAACTCGGCCTTTCTGCTCAAGTCCCTTCTGTCCTCAGCACCAAGTGAGGTTTCCAGCACTGACTCCTGACACCTTCGGACAGCCTCTGCAGCCTCTTGAACCCTGACTTCCAGTTCCAGATGACTCCGGTCACCTGGCGACTTTTATCTTTTCCCTTGGATAGGGATTAAAGACTCAATGTCACAGTGTTCACTGTACACAAAAACACCCTTCGGCTGTCTATCACACACTTCTTTTTCCTTTCTTGGCCTCTCAAGCCGGCACACACTCGTGTGTACCGAGTGCATGTGAACGCAGAGCTCTGAGTTCACCCTACACCATGGTCCTTGAAACGGACCACCGTGTTCTTTTCATTGCTCTGTTTTTGTTTTGTTGGTGTTTTTCTCTTTGAGTTTTTATCCCAGCACTCAGAACAAGGCCCAACACAGAGTGGGAGCACAGTGGGTACTTCTGTTATCCACAAACCCCAAGGGAAACACAGCCATTCCAGTCGGTCTCAGATGGGATTCCCAACTGTTGAGATCAAGATGTTTATTGCCAACTATCTCCACCCATGCCCCAACTCAGACCAAGATGCCAACAGGCCTAGGTCTTGGCACGGGAGGTTGATTCCACGTTGTCTTTGACTGAGCTATCCACTTCTTCTACCCATCCTCAAGACCCAATATCCTCTTGTCCATGTCCCGTCATCTACTGGTGAGGTTTCTCTCTGATGGTTTTATTTGATGTCCTAAGTTTTTCATTTCCAGTTTTATGTCAGTTTGGATTTTCTTTAGGGAAAATCTATTTCTACTTTTATGGCTTAAATGTCTCCCCGGTCTTTGTTAAGGCATTTGGTCATATCATCTTTGAGGTCTTTACACATATTCATAATTATTAATTTTGAAGCCCTTATCTTGTGTTTCAGTTAAATTGCATTTCTCAAGGCCTATTGCAATAGGGCTGCTGGCTTCTTTCTGGGGGAGGCATATTGTCTTGGGTGTTTGTGATTGTGTTTTTGTGCTGGGATCTCAGCATCTGGAGTTGTGATGTTCGAGGTGTTCCTTGGTGTTGGTATGTGGCGTTGTCTTTGTTGGGGGTGGGTGCTCCATCCTTTGGTGACTGTTGCCCACTCTGGATGCTAGGTAAGGGTGGTGGCTATGGGTCCCTGGTGGTCAGGTAACACATATGGAGATGGGCTAGAAGGAAAAGCTGAGAGGGGAAGTGGTGAAGAGAGCTGGGGAAACCACATCACACCAAGAGGCGCTGTCCCCAAGAAGTACAGAGGAGGGAGAGGGAGATGGAGGAAAAGGAGGGGTTTCTGGAGCAACTTGCTTCTGGACTAAGTAAGCCTGGAGAGACCAGAATGAAAAGGCTGGGGCGGGGGGGACCCTGGGTGCATACCTACATGGAAAGTCCCTGGGGGATGGAATTTTTGGAGAAGGTCCAAGCTGAGAGACGCAAGTCACTGGCTAGTGTCTTATCTTGATACCATATCTTGGCTCCTTCCTCTTCCCTGTTCTGTCACTCCCAGCTACCAGGATGTGAGCTGCTTTGCTCTAACCTCCTCAGTGTGGTAGACCAGTCGACCTGCAAGCTTGAACTCAGATGCGTAATTCCTCCTTTTCAGCTGTTCTGTCACGTGTTTTGTTGAGGTAGTGAGGAAAGTGACAAGCACAGTGGCCTCTGCTGGAGTTCTCCTTCCCCAGTCTTCCCACAGAGCCCTGGGCACATTTACAGTCTCCAAGGGAGCAGGGAGAGGTGAAGAGGGGAGAGTCAGGAGATAGGCAGGAGAGATGCACGTCTCCTGTTAGGACCTGTTGTTTGTTTGGTCTTGAGTTCACCTTGTCCCTGAGGAACTGACGATGGCTTTGAACTCTTGATCCTCCTGTCTTTACTTCCCATGTGCTTGTATTACAGCCCTGTGCCACGGGTGCAAGTAGGATATTCTCACATCTATTTTTGTGCTCAATCACTATTGAACTGTGGAATTATGGGGATGTTTTTTTTCTCTCTTAGCATAGGGTTTACTGGTCCTTTGCAATTTACTGGTATTAAATAGCTTGGTTGAAAAGCATTTCCTTTCTTGGACCTCTATGTTCCAGTTAGTATTTACCCAAAGGACTCCAGGTCAACACATAAGGAAACCAACCCGGTGTCCAACAACAGAGAACAACAGGTTATACTCAAATTTATTAACATGGGTAAATAAAATGAAAACTTTTCATAAAAATGGAGACAATTATGTCACTTGTAAGAAGATGGTGTAGCTAGGGATTCACATTTAGAGACTCAAGTCTGAGGAAAACAGCATATTTTTTTCTTTTGTTGGTGTCTCCTAGATTTTATAACAAAATATCAGGCACATGCATATGATATGAAGGTGGAAATAAAGATGTCTAGCATACAAATGGGATCAACGAGGGAGTAGAGGTGGGAAAAGGGAGAATCAGCATATAACACATGCTTATACACAAACTAAAATACAAATAACTAGAAGGGAACTGCAGAATAGTCCCTTCCTCTAATTACCAAGTGACAGAAAGAGAGTAAGTAGAAAGGCGGTCATATAGCTGGTACCATTGCTCGACAGGTTAAAGGTATATGATCTACCACCAGAACTCATGGTGCAAGACACAGCACTTGAGATTCTCATTGCCTTTGCTTTGGAACTGGGCAGGTCAGCCAGCTTTCTTCCAGAGAGTCACTTATCTCCAAGGTGATGCTTTAAGTAGGACTGTACTTCAGAGTTTGAAGTGTAGCCTGTGTGATCTTGGTGGGTCAAGGGGAATTGGCCGTCGGTATTGCTTTTACCCATGTTCCTTCCATGTACTGTGTTCCAGGGCAAACAGAGCTTCCCGTGAACCTTGTGGCTTGCCTGTGAGACACGCCGAGGGGAAGAGTGAGTGTCTAGTTAGAGAACGTGCTTGAATTTTAAAGTTTTCTTCAATACATGAGTCTAAGCCAACCCGGACCTTCTTGGGCTCTCCCCAGGCAGAATGCTCTTTTTCAATTAATGATTGGGTACCATGACATGTTAACTGAGATGGAAGGAGTTTGAAAGACCCATGGGGGATAATAAAGGAGGAGAGCGGTCATGGAACAAATAAAGAAACATATCAGGTTCAGTCAAGTCTCAGGAAGACACTATAGTTTTGTTCTCTTGTTGGTGTTTCCTAGATTTTATAACATAAAACCTCGTTCATATACATGACGTGAAGGCAGAAGTAAAAATATCTAGGGGACAAAGGACATCAATGAAAGTGAACAAAAGACACAAAGCCAAACACCCTAAGAGTGTATGAATGACAGGGAGGATTGGGGTACTCCTGCAAAGAAAGTATTAAAGGGAATCTAAACATCAAGAAATAAATTTAGAAGCAAGTAAGAATAGATTATTTAATTGTAATGGTAATAACAATAGCTAACATTTAGCTACCCGTAAGATAACTAAATCAATGGACTAGCATGTGTCTTATGGATGAGTGATGATCTGAATGATAAACTTCCCACAGCCTGAGATATTTGGGTACTTGTCTCCAGCCGGTGTTACTTACTCCATCCTTGCTGGCACACGTATGGCTCTGGAGACCGGCTTCGAGAATTTAAAGTCTCATCCCATTTGCAGTTTGGTCTCTGCTTCTGCTTGGGGTTGAGCTGTGATCGCTCTGCTCCTGCCCCTGTCTCCATGCCTGTCATCTGCTACCGTGTTTCCCTGCTTTGATGGACTCGTCTCTCTGCACCCGTAGGCCAAACTAAAGTCTCTCTTCTTAGGTTCCTTAAAAGAAAGTCTCCCTTCTTAGGTCGCTTTTGGTCGAGGTGCCTTATCACAGCAACAGAAAGAGTAACTGGTGCAATATGGATGGCATTGCTCTCATATTTCAAACATAAGACTTCCTAAAACCAAGAAGTAGGATTTAGGCTATAATGAATGCCTGATGTATTACACTTGGCAGTGAGTCTTCATATACTCTCTTCCATTATGAAGTCTGGATGGCCATAACTGTGATGGTTTAACATCAGTGTGCTATTGTTAGGGGATTTATCCTCAGGTCATAATGCATGTGTCTTCATCCTAAACGTGCTCTTCCACCACAAATTCTGCCTGGAACACCCTCGATTCTCTCCTTCCACCTATACCCTGCTTTCGACATGTGCGTGTTGACAGTCTGCCTATTCATTCTTTAGAATTCAGTTCACGTCTCTCTGAAAATGCGTTATTTCTTCCATGGCAGCATTATGCTTTCATTGTCTGATTCCCTGACCTCCGCCTCACATTGCACTTCTTACTTCAGTAGAGGAGGGGACTAGTCTTGTATTTGTGAATACACTTATCAAACAGAGCATACCACCCAAAGAGAATGCGTACGATGGATGGGCATGGGGGCACATGCCTTTAATACGGAAGGCAGGGTGGAGGCTCACTGGAAGTTCAAGGTCAGTCTGATCTACATAGTAAGTTCAAAGGTAGCCAGGGGTGTACAGCAAAGTTCTGACTGAATAAATAAGTCCAAGATGATGTTGAACTTGTAACTGTGTGCCTGCGATGATAGAAGCACTTTCTACATTTTACATGAGTTAGACTATAACATACACACACACATACATACATACATACATACACACATACATACATACANACATACATACATACATACACACATACATACACACACACATACATACATACATACATACATACATGCATATATACACAGAGAGAAGAGGGAGGGGAAAGAGGACGGGGGGGGGAGAGGGAGGGGGAGGGACGAGGCGGGAGAGGAGAAGAGGGAGAGAGAGAGAGCAGCCAAGCTCTCATATACGTACAATAAAAAGTTAAACAACAACAAAACAGAGCCTTCCTTCTTTGTCCTGCACAGACTTATCATAGCATTGGTCATAGACTATTAAAGAATGTGCCTTTAGGAATCATGTCCTTGGGTATAAGGAACTTATGGTATTCCTTTTCCATTCTTGGCCCTTAGCATAAAGCATGGCACTAAATGCCAATACATGGTGTTAAAATGAAGTGGGACCAAACCTTCCCCAGCTCATTGTGTCATCCTCTGCTCATGTAAATGCTGCCATAGCAGAGTTTGTTAAGGTACATGCCCAGGGCTGGAGTTGCTACATCATATGTGTTGTGAATCTACTTTGGGGGAGGGGGGTCTTTACTGCTTTTCATAGCGACTAAACCACTTTATACTCTCACTATGCATGCATAAAATTCCAGCTTTATCACACCCTCACCAACACTTACCATCTTCTGATTTTAATAATAGTAGTTGAGTGCATGAAGTCATTATGGTTTTTACCTGAATTTTTATAGCAATAATAATATTAAGCATCTTTTTGTGTACTCGTTGGTCATTTACATCTCTCTAGATCAGCATCATCTCTCAACCTTCTGTCTGAGACCCCTTTGGGGGTCAAGCAGCCCTTTCACAGTAGTTGCATATCAGATATTTATATTATGATTTATGACAGTAGCAAAATTACAGTTATGAAGCAGCAATAAAAATAATTTTGTGGTTAGAGGTCACTACAACACGAGAAACTGTATTAAAGGGGTGCAGCATTAGGAAGGTTGAGAACCACTGCTCTACATGAATGTTTATTAAATCTTTTGTTTTTTGGGGGGGGGAGTGATTTTGTTGTTGAATTGAAGGGGTTCTTCACGTGTCAGACATTTCCTGGCACTGTGAAGGCTTCTGCATAGTTCTAATGGTAACCTTTGATAGAATAAGCAGTTTATTTTATGACTGCTAACACAGGAATTTTCTAACATAGAACTTTGCAATGCTCTTTGGACTCTCTCTACCTTTGTATGATTTTATTTTAATTATGTATATGTGGATATGAGAGACGTGCGGGTGTATGCATATGAGTACAGTGCCCACCAAGACCAGAAGAGGGCAAAAGATCTACCTGGAGCTGGAGTTACAGGTGGTTTTGAACCACCCAATGTGGCAACTGGGAACTGAACTTGGGTTCTCTGAGAGAACAGTATACAGCCCTAACAAACTACTGAGCCAGCTCTCCAGCCCAATATTTATATTTTTAATCTAACTCAGAAATAATGATGCATCGCTGTACTCAAGCTGATGACAAAGTCTGACAAAATATAAAATAAGTTCGCTTTGAAGTTGTCAGCTATCAAGTCCAGAACTGAAGAATTCCAAATGTAACAGGGATCGTTTCTCCCACTCAAGTTTTGTCAGGGGAGACAAAGGGAGATGTAAACACGTGTTCTGACAACAGCTCTCCATTGTCCTTGGGCTTAGAATCATGACTCTTCTACAAAGAGCCTTTGGATATTCCTGTTTTTCAGCAAGAAAGAGAGGGAAAAAAAAAAAAAAAACAACGTGTGGGGCAAGCATATGAACATTTCTGTTGCCGAATTTAGTTAGCTAGGCGCTAGGAGCTGTTCCATGGTCAAAAGATGAAAGAAAGCCAGTCTGAAGGAAGACTCAGGAACGGTGTTTACAAGGATGCACAATGCACCCTGAGCGCTGGGTCCCGCTGGTCTCTGCCACCGGGAGACAGCGCTGAGCCCTGTGAGGCTTTAACAAGGAAGAGCTAATGGGCTTGCGCAGTTTGTGAATCGTGTCGGCTGGCTATTGGACGGTCCAGGAGAGCATCCGAAGACTGCCTTTGCAGTCTTTTTGTTTCTACCCCCTTCAGCGCTGTGACTTATTTTTAGTTCTACGGTTTTCTCCCACAAGTTATCATCAGGTCACGGAGTCATATGGGTTATGCTCTGCTGTCACAGTGTCCTCTGTAGACAGAGCTTAATGGAAACTCTGATTACCCTAGATGGAGCCATTTGAGAGGATTACATTAAAACTCTGTTGAGCCATTGCCGCGGTGTCCTAACAAAGGGTCAATTTATGGTATTTTTTTTTTTAACAATAGACATTCAGACAAGAGAAAGTCATTTGGAAGGCGCTCGAGATTGCCTTCCTGATGTCAACTTTATTCTGAATTGTGAAACAGTTCAAAGGAATGAGTCAAATAGAAATTTTAGTGCAAAACATTACTACTTCATGACTGTAGTTCAACAACAGAATTTCCATCGGGTTAATACAGACGGGAATTAATAATGGTTCATTCATGCACATACGTAGGCGTACTTAAAGGGTGTATGTGGGAACATTAACCACGGTCATATCTAGCTTTTTTGCCATGAGTCCCTCTTGACTCAGACTCTGACTTCTGATGAGTGAGCCATTTGGAATGAACTCTTTGTGGCCTTTCAGACACACTAAACTGTCAAGTGTTCTTTCTTGTTCTTATCTAATGCTTCACTCTGCCCACCCCTCACCCGCCTCACCTCCAACTAAGCTGCTGCAGAATCGCTAATTAACCTTTGTTTCAGGTGATTCACCTGATGAGTTTATGTTAAAATAAAATTTTAAAAAAAGGGGGGCACTTGGAAGAAGACAGCTTTCAATGGCACAACAGATGCTGAGGTAGAGCGGTCCCTGATCCCTGAGTTCTCTCCCTTGGCTACCCCCGGGGAGCGACATGATGTCATGTCAGCCCCTCAAACTCACTGTCACTCAATGTTTTCTTCCTTTGCAATGAGAAACATGACAGAACTTGTATGGTTTCACATATATTTTCATGGTGGAGGTTCCAATTTCAACTTAAATTTGTACACTTACTGATATTTTTTTATTTCCAAGCTGAAAATTGAGATGTTGTAGTCATAAAACAAACTTTATCTTCATTCAAATTCTACTTAAAGCTCAAAGAAACCTAAAACAAAAGGTCCCATCTCAGAAACAACTGCCACCTTTTATGTCCAATATATAGCCAATCAAAAGCTCAAGACCAACAGATGCACACACCTTTATTACTACTAGTGTTTAGTTTCTTTTCACATCAACAATTCCATAAATCAAGTGTGATTATGGAAGTGACATTTTGTTTCCCTTCCAAATGTTGACATTCTCTTCACTTCAAGCTTTGTGCTGAAAAGGGACATTTGACGTTTCAAAAAGATAAAGGATTTGCATGAAATCCTTAACAAGAGCAGTCTGAAGTTAGCACTGTTGGAAACGCAGATGCAAGAAGAACACTTGTTCGTTTTCCAGGACGAGTGGAAGCATTAACAGATGAGGAATCCAAGCAGATATGGGAAGGGAAGAAGGTTGCTTTTTCCGTAGTGCACACTCGAATATGCCAGAGTTACCGGACAAGCTTTGACGGCGCTGCAAAATGCCCGTGCTCAGACACCAAGGGCACTGCCATTGCAGAAGGGAGATGTCCTGTTGGGAAGCCATCTGATGGTGATTATCATATTTCACGACCAGTTTATCTAGACATGGAGCGAAACTTTTGGACAGATATTTATGTGAAACTGTTTCTTCGGGATTATTCTCATAATGGTTTAAGATATCACGTATGAAGAGATACCATGACCACAGCATCTCTTATAAAGGAAAGCATTTCATTGGGGCTGGCTTACAGTTCAGAGGTTTTGTCTGTTGTCATCATGGTGGGAAGCACGGTAGTGTGCAGGCAGACCTAGTGCTAGATAGGGGCTGAGATCCACATCTGTTTCCTCAGACGGCAGAAGAGTGAGCTACTGGGCCTAGGTTGAGATCCTGAAACCTCACTGCCCAACCCCAGTGATAGATACATTTAACAAGACCACGCCTGCCCCAACAAGGTCATATCTCCTAATAGTGTCACTCCCTATGAGCCTATAGGAGCAGTTTTCATTCAAACCACTGCATCCCACTCCCTGGTTCCCACAGACCTGTAGCTATATTACACGGCAAAACTGCATTCAGCCCAACTTCAAAAGTCCCCATAGTCTATCAGTCTCAACACGGTTTACAAGTCCAAAGTCTCTTCAGAAACTCATGACGGTCCCTTAACTCTAACCCCTGTAAAGCCAAAATAAGGAAAGGAGATACTTCTAACATATAATGGCACTGGATCTACATTGTCATCCCCAAAGGGAGGAAAGGAACACACTGAGGAGATACGAGGCCAAAGCAAGACTGAAAATCAGCTGGGCCAACTCCCAACTCTCCGTCACAGTATCTGAAGTCAAAGCGCTCCTTGGATCTCCAACCCCTTCCAGCTTAGTTGACTACAACACACTTCTTCCTCTTGAGCTGGTCCCACTCCCTGTTAGCAATTCGCCTTGTCCCATGGCTCTGGCATCCCCAACATCTTGGGGTCTCCAAGGCAATCCAGACTCCTCCACCTTCACAGCTTCACACAATGACCTCTTTAGGCCTCCATGCGGGGACACCCCTGAAACACGCCTGACCTCAGCTGTTTTCCTTGATCATGGAGAGAGACTCCATAGCCCATTTCCTGTATCCTTGAGTCTAAGGCAGCACCACAGGATGGAAGCTGCTTGCTGGGGCTGGACCGTGCCCCACATTCAGTTATATTTCATTAGCTTTCTGTTCTCTGTGGTTTCCTTCCTTGCCTAAGCTTGGCTGTCCTGGATCTCAGGCAGGCAGGAAGGAGAAAGAGTAAGTCGCTGAGCCTAGGTTGAGCTTCTGAAACCACAAAGTCCTTCCCCCGACCCCCAGTGACACACTTCCTCCAACAAGTCCACCCCTTCTAAAAGTGCTACCCCCTATGAGCCTATGGGATCCACTTTCATTCAAACCACCACAAGGATGACACAGCAGCTGAAGTTCAAATCTAGCTAAAACGGTATTAGCAGTTTTTCATGTGCTTTAATTCTAGCTGATTCTCTGAAACTAAGCAAGCAAACATGTTATCGCCAGCTATTCAAACCAGTGACATGACATTGTCATTTGAAATTCAGAAAAAAGCATCCTACCATATTCAAATTCATTCCTGCTTCCAGGAGAGTCCAAAACGGTAAGCAGAGTTACTAGTATAAGATTAATACAAAAGAGCTGACTTGGTTGACAGTTAGCTGTGCCAGGTCCTGTTCCAGCCACTTTGTGACTATGAGCTTGTTTGGTCTCATAATCCTGAGAGGTGAGAGAAGACTCCCATTTTACAGACAAGAAAGGTCCTCTGAGGAAGCAGCTCTAGGCTGGCAGAGCCCATCTGAGCAAGATCAGAGGCGTGTGTGCGGCATCGCGTCTGCTGACGGATCATCTTTTCAATACTCAACTGGAAATATGGGAGAATTTTTTAAATTATGAGTCTATCAATAACTCTTCAATCATCTAACGGGTATTTACTGAGCGATGGCTATAGGCCAAGCACCAGGATCCTCTTTTCCCTTAATGACAAGGAACATTCAAAGAAACGCAAGCGTCTGCCGCCTTCCTTCATAAAAATCCTTAAAGAAGACATACATGTTGGACATATATGCATTTGTGAACCTATGCATACGTTTTTAGAATTATGCATCCTTCCCTTTCTTCTCCACAGAGAAGCGCTTACAGTAGCGAACAAAGTGAAAGTAGTAGCAGTTGCCTGGAGGTCAAATCCTGTCCGCAGATTGTTTCCATTCGCTTTCAACAGTTACATTTGTTTCCAGACCATTAACTGCTCAGGATAGACGAATGCCTACCACTTAGAAAACTTCCTTGAACATGAGGGCTTCTTTATTGGAGTAGGTGTGTGTGTGTGTGTGTGTGTGTGTGTGTGTTGTCAAGTGCACTGAAACAGAATAAAAATAAATTTGAAGGTATTTAAAGGAAAAAAAACGAGTGAGAGAGGCGTGCTTCCTTGCCAAAGGCTAACTTTATTTTAGCTATGGAGATTAAGTGGGTAGAATTGCATCTGCATCTGCATCTGCATCTGCATCTGCATCTGCATCTGCATCTGCATCTGCATCTGCATCTGCATCTGCAGCACAGAGAACAACAGAGTGCCAGCCAAGCAGCAGCTCAGTGTTTGCAGAAGCGAGTAGATGTGGAGGAAAGTCCTTCAAGGCTGTTCAGCTGAAGGGAAGCAAAGGTGCCTGTCCATTTCAGCACAACCAGACGAAAATGCAGAGTGTCAGTACAAATGTGCTGTGCATAAGTAAAGTGAACGATTATTTATTTACTGTAGACTCCAGTTAAATCAGGCATCCGTGTCTGGCAACCCCACTTACATGCCAGCCCTGCTGGGCAGATAGTGTGTCATTAAGTTGCCATTAGCTCTGTGTAGGTATGTGTGTGTGTTGGTCTGTCTATCTGTGCTCCTCTATGTGTTTATGTTTAATTCTGTGTGTCTGTCTGTGCTTCTCTGTGGTGTGTCTCTCTCTGTGGTGTGTGTGCCTCTCTGTGCTGTGTGTGTGTGTGTGTGTGTGTGTGTGTGTGTGTGTGTGTGTTGATCTGTCTATCTGTGTGCCCTTCTATGTG
This sequence comes from Mus pahari, assembly GCF_900095145.1. NCBI lineage: Eukaryota > Metazoa > Chordata > Mammalia > Rodentia > Muridae > Mus > Mus pahari. The sequence continues at coordinate 41,413,152 of NC_034612.1, read as the reverse complement.
TGTATGTGTTATTCTGTGTGTCTGTGCCTCTCTGTGGTGTGTATGTATTTCTCTGTAGTGTGTGTGTGTGTGAGAGAGAGAGAGGGGGAGAGAGAGAGAGAGAGAGAGAGAGAGAGAGAGAGAGTCTGTCAATCTGTGCCCCTCTATATGTGTGTCTGTCTGTGTCTCTCTCTGGGGTGTACATGTCAATCTGTCTGTCTGTCTGTGCCTGTGTGTGTGTGTGTGTGTGTGTGTGTGTGTGTGTGTGTGTGTGTGTGTGTAATTCTGTGTGTCTGTCTGTGTCTTTCTGTGGGATGTGTGTGTGTGTGTGTGTGTGTATGTTTGTTGGGATAGAGTCAATAACATCTCTAGCAGAGAACATTCAGGAGGTTCTTCTGTGGTTTAAAGATTCCCATCAAATTCATTCCTATTGTTAAGTAATAAGAGCTGAGACCACACTGACCCTTTAAGAGGTCATTAGGCCATGAGAACTTTGTTGCTCAAGGATTAATGGGTTTACCCCCAAAGTAACCCCGTTACAAAGGCCAGTTTGACTCATCTCACCATCTGGATCCCTTTCACCATGCAATACTTAGGCCATCCTGAGACTCATCAGCAAGAACACCCACAAGATACAAATTCCTCACTTTGGACTCTCTAACCACCAGTCCTCTATTCTCTTTATAAATCCCCCAGCCTATGGTATCATTATAGCATTAGAAAATGGACCAGAAGATCCTCCAGCTGGAGACTGGGCTGTCTCTTGTCTGCTAACCCATACACATTCCTCCTGGGAGGCTTGTGAGCTGCCTTCTCTGTCCACAGCCTCTACCTAATTCTGTCCAGAATGGCTCTCATTATCAAAGCTTTCTTGCTCTGTTCTTAAGACTTTTCGCAACACGGGTTCCTTAATACTTCCCTTGCTATCCCCAGAACCCGTGGAGAACCCAGGATATCTTGGATGTCTAATAAACATTTACTGTGTGTGAGGTTCCCGTGGCCTTTCCTGCCTGTTGTTTTAGCTGTTGCTTCCTTCTGGCGACAGTAAAGAGGAAATCAGGTAAGTGTGTTCCCTCTTAGACCTCATTATTTCTTTTACTGTATAAAAGCCCAGCAAGAAAGGCCATGTTACATCAGTACCGCCGAGTTGCCTACCTCCCACAGTGTTGGGTACATGCGAGGTACACAAAGGTGAATGGTCCCATACACGAGATTTATCTGCAGTTTTCAAATGAGATTTATCTGCAGTTTTCAAATGCCGTTTCATTGAACTTCACTTATGTTATAGAAACTGTGCAGGGCTTGGGGGTGGGGGGAGGGGAAAGGCTCATTCCATGCCGCACAGCTAGGGACACACTGAAAAGAGATGTCAGGGAGTCCTAGGCGGAAGTGGGAGCAGATATTAGCCATGTTTGAAATAGAAAGCCATGAAGTGTTTGAAGTAGAGAGCCGCCTGCGGCACCAAACGGGAGGAGGTGGAAAAGGAAACCCCAGACCTTGTTATCAGGAAGGGAGGTGTTTTCTCACAGCCGCCTTTGGGCTCCTTTTCTGAGGGCCATATATCTGAAGTGACAGGATCGCCTCGTACTGTGTAAGAGGTTATGTTGTTCTTAAAGCCACAGAAAACAGCAAACCCTATGAAGTATAGCTTGACATGAAACACATACTACACTCCACTAACGTACTGATAGCAGGCTGGGGAAATCACCAACGAGAAGAACAGAGTGTGCTCCCAAACGCTCTCTAATTGATTTACATTATATAACGAGGTAAAAGCTTATCAGACAGGTGGCCAGCTGTCACCTGACCTTGAAGAAGAGCAGAAGCGGAAGACCAAGTGGACGGAAATTTAACAGTAAAACTCTCCAGAAAACTAAATCGCAAAGGCTCTTGGTGTGTGAGACAAATGTTACTGGTTTTCCTATCTGAATGCTTTCATTTTAAACACTGCCCATCTCTGGAAAGGGATCCTTTGACCCCTTATCAATATCTACAGCAGTTTCCTGGGATGTAGCTCTCTTAGGCTGAATTTAATGGAAATCAGCTTTTAGGTGACATTGATTAATTGTTTAAGGCAGAGAATTGTTTTCAGGCTTAAAAACACAGCTTGATGCTTTTACCAATACATGTGCTTTATTGTAAATAAATTTTCAAAAGATCCGAAGAGAGCTGGAGACATTCCTCTTTTATGTATAGCATATGCTTTATTTTTTAAAAAAAAAAGGTCAAAAATTAAGTCCTTTGGACTATGGTGTGGACCATCTTGGACCTGCTTTAAAGTGTTCTTTTCTCTCAGTCTCAATGTATTGTTGCCATGGTGACAGGAGGGTGGGGCAAATGTGCTGCTGTTACTGCTGTCTCTAATCAGATAGCTGTATGCAAGTCCAATATACTTTTTAAAGCAGACTTGGAAGACGTAAGTAGTGATCTTGTATCAGGCACCCCCAACCTCTTATCATAACCACTAAAAGTCCCTTGTGGAAAATAGACTTTCAGGAACTGGAGAGACGGCCCAGTGGTTATGAGTACTGGCTGTTCTTGCAAAGGACCCAGGTTCAGTTCACAGCACCCACATAGCAGCTCACAATCTTTCGTAAATCCAGTTCCAGGGGATCCAATGCCCTCTTCTGGCCCACATGGGCACTGCAATGCGTGTAGTTCACACCCATAAACACAGGTAAAACACATACACACATAAAATAAAAATAAATTAATATTTACATCTAAATATTAAATAAACTTTTCCCCCAGAAGTTAGCTTTCATAATAGTGCGTTCACCCTTGGACTGGACCACTAAGCTCCTTTCATGAGATGTTGATAATATGAAAAGGGAATCCACAGTGAAGACTTACGAAATACACACAACAGTGGGATATAAGACGATAATCCAGAGATCCAGTAATATGAACCATGGGGTTTATCTTGACAGGTAAGTCAACTTATTGCTGAGCGAAACAGCCAGACAATACCGTCCTTGTTACAGAGCCACAGGTGTTTAAAAGGCTAAGCGCGCTAAAAGGGAGAGACTCCAGCATCCGACAGGAGTGGATGAGGACAAGGAAGCAGAGTGTGTGGGGGAGGAGGGGGATGGGTAGATGGCAAGGCAGGTGCTTAGGAAATCAAAAAGTGAAATAGAAATCTACAGTGAAAAGCAGCTGCCGGGTCAAGTTTTTATGGCCCCACTAGAATGAGACGTCTAACTTCCTGTGAGTCACAGACGGAGAACTCATTCTAAGACGTAATTTTTAGTAGGATACATTTAAGGTTTTGGATACAGCCCTTCTCTGAAAGCCCATTATATACAGATTAAGCACAGGGAAATTGTGTCATCTCAAATGAACACCTGCTATCAGAAAACATTTACAAATCCCACCAATATCTACAGCAGAATTCTATCCCATAGTTCTTAAGTCCCCTACCGGATCACCTCAGGAATTCTCATATGGAAGTGCTTTTGACTGGTGGAGCCGAGTGGTATATACATGCGAATTATGTAGCCGTGCATTCACCAGGCACTATTGCAGTAGTCTGTGTGACATCACACCTAGGAAGGGGTCGTGTACACTTGTTTCCCCTCCCCTTGTCCGTGGGAGTATTTTCTAATACATCCAGTGGATTCCTAAGACTTCAGTCATATATTCAGATCCTATATGTGTGTGTTGACCTATACACATGCATGTCTGATAAAGCTGAATTTGCAAGCCAGACACTATTTTTGGAACTTAGCTGACCACAAGTAGCTAGGAAGGGAAACCATGGGTAAGGTGTGCATCCATAGCCCTGTGCTGGAAGGTGGACATCCATAGCCCTGTGCTGGAAACTTCTAGAGAAGAATTTCCAAAACTTGCTGAAATCAAACAAGTGGCAGATGAAAGCTCCATCACATGTAATAAAGACGTTCATAAGATAACATGGAGGTGGCGCTAAAAACGAACTAATTCAAAACCATAGAAGAAAAAAATCGGAAAAACAGTAGAGGATCTCATAAGCCGGGCGCTTTATACTTAGGAGGGAACTAGTGTTTTTCACAGTTATACCAAGAAACAGATTCTGGATGCAGGGCGGAGGGCAAACCAAAGGGTTCTGTTGCTCGGACTACTCCCCGTGGGCTCTGTGGCTCCCACGTGGGGGTTGCAGACGGTGTGATGTGTCCTTAGCTGGTTCTGAGGTAGAGGATTGTCACAATGTCACTGACTCTGTTTCTCTCCCACTACCTATCTAGACACCCCAGTAGCCAAGGAGTCTTGCTGATCTAAGGGTGAGGAGCCATTAGAATCCCAAGCGTTTAAGCTCTTCCTTGGGTCCCAGCTGAGGTCATCCCGTACCCTGAGCCATTTAACCCAGCACACAGGGCCTGACCTCCTAACAGTGCAGAGGCATGGAGTGCCAGCTATGTCCTCTCAGTGTGTCCCGGGAGGGTTAGCTCTACAGTGTTCTTCCCTTTACCCATTCTCCTTTTCACATGATTCAACCCCTCCCAGACACCTCCTCTCAGCCGCAGTGCTCCCTGGCTTTTTCTAGTAGCATCCATGAAGTTGTGAGTAGTGTTCCCTCCATCTCCTCCTGCCCTCTCACTTAGACCGGCTCTCCCTTTCTGTCCATCCTCCTGTCTCACTCCAGGGAACTCAGGTCCTTTCTGGGTGAGGTCAGTGGACCTTCATCATCAACTCACTTTGGGGGTCACCCCTCACCGAAGTGGGAGGTGCTCAGCTGGTTTTACTCCAGAACTTTTACAGCACGCAGCCACCTCTCTCCTGACCCTGCGGGCCCACTCCTGGGCCAGCCCCCGGGACAGGGCATGGAGAGCCCACTGGTCTCTCCTTCCCTGCAAACTCTTCACACCTCTCTGGCTTTTCTTCTCTTCCTTTAAAAAGCAGTATTCAATTGTTAGCATAGTCTCCTTTAGAAGAACCACACAAGGCTTGCCCAAAAGAATACTAGATATTTTAAATATTGCATTTCCATTCAGATACATCAAAGTCACAGAACTCTCTCACATGTCGAATGTGACCCAGTTAATTTTCGTTCTTAAGTTACTGTTGACTCTGATGTTCCAATTTCATACAGGAAACTCCAGATCTGGCTTTCAGGGAGAGAGAGGACTTGATTTCTGACAAGATTAGCTCTTGAAATATGAAATATAGATTCTAGTGAGGGGGGGTTTCTAACACTTTCCAACCTGATTAAATACTTCAAAACGTTATCCGCCACACTCCCCCGAGAACGTATTGCTGTTCTGAAATGCCCTTCCGTTTGTTGGTTATTTCATCAGCTGTAATGTAAAACTGACATGTCTTTGGCGCATTCACTGATTTCTGTCCTTCTGATGACTTGTTCAGTTCTTCAGCACTTGAGCAGGGAACAACAGCTTCCCACACTCACTCTATTGTCCAGTTTTTCAATTCATCAGTCGATTATAGATTGGACACATGTAATATAGACTGTCCTGCTTTCTGTGGGAAATATGCCAAAGCTCCCGCCCCCTAGTAGTTGGCCAAAAACATGAATAAGTAGGACCTAAACACACACTCGTGTGTTTATTAACTATGTATTATGATAAAAGTTATGTAAATTGTGGTCTTTCTCCTGTGTATGTTTCAGAACCTTGTTATACTGTACCCACAATTGTCATGATGTATTGATGGTAACATGCTTAGGTGATGACATGAAGTGAGGTAGATCACAGTAGTTAGGCATCATGATGTGATGCTGCCAGGCTCACATAGAAGAGCTATTTAACCACAGGCCCTGGGACACCTCCACACTGTCTTATATAAAAATCGAGATGGGCACTAGGCAATTAGCAGCTGAATAGCATACACAGTGTGAACACACAGGGCAAAGGATGGTGGACATCCCAGACGAGGACCTCATCACACTACTCAGGATGGTAAATAACTCTAAACAGGCACATTGTTTATTCGGCAAGTTGACGCTTAATAGTTTCAGTCCATGACTGACCAAGAGCAACTAAAACCATAGGAAGCAAAACCAAGGACAAAGGGAAATGGTTCATCGTATTTCATACATCATACATCTCCCTTGAGATATAGCCATTGGGGGAAACCACGTGCCAATAGAGGGGTAGAACTGTTGCCTTATAGAGCCCGGCTATACCTTTGCAAAGGAAAGAGTCATCGAGCCCTGACCAGGAGTAACAAGCGGAGAGCCACTTGCATAAAGACGTTGTGATTCTTTGAAAGAACTGCCAGCTAGTTGGTTGTCTCTATAGAGCAGCAGACAGGTAATGATGGTGAAGGTGAGGGAAACAGTATACACCAACCTTGCGGGAGCGTGAGGGAATCCTCACAGCGCTACTGAAGATGGTGGTGCTGGAGAACAGGGACCAGACAAGCTGCAAACAGCTACACCTGAGCCTCGGGCAGCAAGGATATCTCACCCCACCAGCACTGTGTCATGGCTACAGAGTTCTAGGACTGGCAGTGTGTGGCGCACCAGGCGTAAGGGTAGAGATAAAGACTTGCCAGACAGGAGTGGGGAAAGTAGGATGTTACGGGTAAGCTTGTCCTGCCAGCCCCAACCATGCTCCCAGAATAACAACGCTGAGACTCAAAAATATATTTACAAACACCTTGGCGAGAAGCTTTGGTTGGCTCTCCAATTAGCTCCTATGTTAATCATCCTGTTTATTCTCATCTAGGTTCTGCCACATGGCTGGTTACCTCTGTGTGCTCCCATGTTTCTGTCCTCCATGGTCTCAGGCAAATCCTCCACCTACTGTCTATCCCAGAGTCCAATCTCCCTATCCCAGAGTCCAATCTCCCTACCACACATCCCGCCTTCTATTTCCTGCCTAGCCTTATAGGCCAATCAGCATTTGATTTGCAGGTACTGCAACTATACAGTGCACAAGAGAATCTCTCTACAGTAGGAGCTAAAATAGATTTGTGCATATATAATGGGGCAGTGGGAGAAAGCTTGGCTTGGGGAAGGGAGGGTGTGACCCATAACAGAAGGGCTGATCCAGTAAAGAACACAGGGCAAGATGAGGAACTGTAGAAGGACCCAAAGTCCCCAGAGAAGGTGAAATAAAGGCTCAAGATCTCAGGGACAGAGCAGGTTGGGCGCTGACTTAACTTAACAAATGTCTCAGGAATGGGTAGATGAGATGGAAGCAGAGTTCCCAGAGCTGTGAGTGGGAGGACCCAAGGTCCGAGGTGCAGAACGGAGTCAGGCAGCCCTGAGAATGTCCAGCTATGGTGTGTGTCCTCTGGGAACATGGCGCATAGCTCACTGATTGGTCAGGTGTTCTGACTGGGCGTCTGTGCTACACCAAACCGCGATCTAGAGTCAAAGTCCCCACTCCCTGAGAATTCTGATAGCGTGAAGGAGTAACTCAGGGAAGGAGGAAAAACCGAGCAGGACAGAGTGCCCCACAGGCTCAGGTCGACTTGGAGCTTGTGAGGTTTATCTTGAAATCCAAGGTGATGGCTCTTAGCTTGGTGATGGGGAAGGGCGGCATCGGAGAAGGAGATGGTGGACCTGGGAAAGCTGAGAACCTTGAAATCAACCACCTGCTGATGTTGTTGTTCAAGCATTAGAAATGTAAAGGCTGCTGGGTGTGGTGGCACACGCCTTTAATCCCAGCACTCAGGAGGCAGAGGCAGGAGGATTTCTGAGTTCTAGGCCAGCCTGGTCTACAGAGTGAGTTCCAGGACAGCCAGGGCTATACAGAGAAACCCTGTCTCGAAAAACCAAAAAAAA
>NC_034612.1:41401262-41404752 GCF_900095145.1 Mus pahari | reverse complement strand
TCCTGGAACTCACTTTGTAGACCAGGCTGGCCTCGAACTCAGAAATCCGCCTGCCTTTCCCTCCCAAGTGCTGGGATTAAAGGCGTGCGCCACCACCGCCCGGCCACATATTTTTTTTAAGACATAAATTGAAATACATTTTGTGGTGTACTCTGTGAGTTCTGTTAGTAGCAAACGCCGCCGTGTGTTGATAGCACAGAATCCTGGTCTTCATCAGCCTTTATTGTATCTGAAAAACATTAAGGATTAGAGAGGTCCTGCTGTCACAGTGAAGAAGGAATCCTTCCGTTGAGCCATCTCCACTCGAGACATAGTTAGAGGTAATAAGCCTCCTTCCAAGGGTCGCTGACAGATCGCGGTACACGTCACGTCCATGTTGCTCAAAGATGAAATGGGTATACCCTTAAAAACAGTAGTTCCTCAGTGGCTCTAATGTATTGTCTCCCAGCCTAACTCGAAAGGCAACAAATCTATTCAGTTACAGGGACCAAGCCTCTGGGGCTTACGAGTGTCGCATGACGAGCTCTGGAGAAGCTCAAGGATGCTGAGGAGTCCTCCAATGGACTTGAGGGAGGCAGACAGCATCTCTAAACCACCTTCTTCACCAGTTTCAAGTCCTTGAAAGCTCGCGTGTTAAAGGAAGAAAGAAACAATACCCAGAGTGTGTTTGCTCCATTAAGTGAGTTGACTGACCTTAAAGCTTCTCAGCAGCTGGAGCTCAGGGCCATGGAAGGGGTGCTCTGCCACGTGAGGACAGAGACCATGGAAGGGGTGCTCTGCCGCATGAGGACAGAGACCATGGAAGGGGTGCTCTGCCACATGAGGACAGAGACCTGCACTGAGTATTTGTAAGCCTTCGGATGCTTCCGATGCAGAATTCCACCCCGACTCCTCGTCTACAGCACCGTTCCCCTGGGTGGCACTCTCCCTTATAATTTATCTTTTGTCATTGCGAGGAGAAGAGAATTTCTTTTCTCGGTGTAATGCATAGGGAACCTAGATTAGAGAGGTTATGTGGTCTTAACTTCCCTACTTGGGGCTGAAGTTTGAACCTTAGTTAGCAGAATGCTATTCAGACCCAGCTGAACCAAGGTCTCCTAAAAAAATGCAGAACTGGCTTACATAAAATGATGGCGGTGGTGATGATTATGATTGTAGTGATGATAGAAGCTAACAGTCAATAAATGTTAATTATTTAAGAGTCACCATCAGAATTTGCATATGTTACTACATTTCATCCTTGTCAAGAACTTCATGAAGGAAACAACATTATCATCTGAAGTGAAAACTTAAGGGTTCATTGGATGGTGTTTTGCTGGGGCAAAAAAACAAAAACAAAAACAAAAACAAAAAAACAAAACATGAAGAAACGTTTTGCTGAAGCAGACACAGGAGAAATGACGTTCTGCTAAAGCAAACACATGAAAGGACACGTGATGAAGGGTTCTTCACTAACAACGCACATGTATTGGTCTGCCTTACACTGTGTAGTTTAGCTGCATTTGTTGGGACTCTATGCTAAGAAATGCACCAAAAATCTTCTGGGAGTGTGCTGCAGTTTCTTGCCACTTATTTATCTCTGCAGACTCAGGCTGATTGAGAGAGTGATGTCAGCTGATACAGACACATGTGGTGAGGCAAGACCCGTAGAGGACACATGATGTTTGGAGAGTATAAATAATAGGACTCGATGGCCAGTGACGGAGGCTGCGCTAGGCGTGCCTATAGAGCTCGCTGTGCATCACTTGTGGGTCTCCCATCTTTGCTGATCTTCTCTTCCCTGAGAGAGACACAGCCGAGCACTTCTCCTGGCATTCTTCCCTGACCCCTCCTGCTGACTGGAGCTGAGGCTGAGGCCTGGCTGTCTCTGCTAGGCAGCGCCACCATCCGCTGATTCCTGTTTGCTATTCCAACTCTTCCAAGCTGGACTGCTGGTGCTTCCACAGAGTGTTTGTTTATGAGTGGATCCAGCTGCTGCTGCTGACCTGTGAACTGAACTGCTGAGTTCCAGACAACATGAGGGGAGTTGCTGCAAAGAACTATCTATTTCTAAATGGAAACAGTCCCCCTACAACTCCCCCATCTCCTTACTTTTCCTCTACTTCTGATGGGTGGTGGGCTACGAGGGAGGTTAAAGCACTTAAGAACCATCATTAAAAATAGGCATTTGAAAGAAAGTTGCAATCACCCTCATTTTATAGGTGCTGAGATTAGGTAAATAAAAAAGAGTAGTAATTTGTTAAGATCAAAAAGCCAGTGAGTCTGTGAAAGTTCCCTCCAATCCTGTAGTCCTAGGGTAGGCTGGCTTTCACAGCATAGCACCACTGTTGTTCATTGCCCTATCTGAGTATCTCCCAAAGTACTGAACTCTGAAACTGCTCTGTACTGGGGCTGACATAGCAGACTAGATAAATATCAAGGGGTCAGTTTCCTTATATCGACCTGATAAAGCAAGCTGTGTGCTAAGTTAAATTTACTCAACCTATATGAGGTAGACAGTGAAGAATGTCACGGGGTTGTAAAGATGATTGAAGAGACTGGAAATCTTCAGTAACCCGTGAGACATGGACTCAGTCTCTCTCATTTGGTAATGCTCATTCCCAAAAGCACACAAGAAAAATATAAAAGGGGGGCTAGAGGTGTAGCTCAGTTGATAAGAGTATTTACCCCTTATGCACAAGGTCCTGGGTTCAACCCCCCCCCCCAGCACTGCATCAGCCAGGTGTGCTACTGCATATGTGTAATCTAGCACACAGGTGGCAGAGGCAGGAGAATCAGAAGTTCAAAGTGAGCTTTGGATACATAGTAAGTTTGAGGTCACTCTGGACATTGTCTCAGAAACAGAAATGCAACACCCACAGCAACAGTATAAAGACATCCAATTAGGGTTAGTCCTAAAAACATGAGGTTGAGCGACAACAATCACCCAGCAAATGTGGCTCTCATTATGCTGAAGTTTTAAGGAGTAAAAGACAAACCTAAACTAGACCAGTTTACTAAAAGGAAGGAGAGTCAGGGAAAGACTTTCAGAGGGCTCAGTGTGCTTGCTACAATTCTCTCTCTCAGACACTGGCAGCTTTAGTTGGTTAGCACAAGAGATACAGATAAATAAATGATCAGATCCAGAGGACACGGTTAGATATATCTGTTAGGAAAGTAGGCCACACAACACTCCCAAAGCATAGCCAGCCATGTACTTTATACATGTTAACTGAATATGACTATCAGAGGCTGTTCTGAGTTGGAGGGTGCTCCAGTGAATGAGAAAACATGGCGGCCTCACTGCCACATCCTTCCAGGAGCCTGACAACAAACAAAATGGCAAGTGTGCTTAAGAAAATTAACCTGGCCACGGGGCGTCGGCCACCCACTGCCTTGGCTGAGTCTGTGCTCACTCCAGTGCATCTGGGCTGCCACTCTGCACATCTGCAGTTTTCTCCTGTGCCTGAATGGTCAAAGAAAAGAAGCGGAGGGGAGGGCAGGGCAGGGG
>NC_034612.1:41390235-41401132 GCF_900095145.1 Mus pahari | reverse complement strand
AGGGAAGAGAAGAGAAGAGAAGAGAAGAGAAGAGAAGAGAAGAGAAGAGAAGAGAAGAGAAGAGAAGAGAAGAGAAGAGAAGAGAAGAGAAGAGAAGAAATTAACCTCCTGCCATGAGAGAAGCTAATGGAATAACTTCTATTGGGTGTCAGGATAGTTGAGTTAGAGGGACTCAGAAAAGATTTTGGCCAGGACAGTGATGTAATAATATAATATGGTTGGCAGCACTGAGTGAATGCTCTCCATGTGACAAGTGGCTTGTGTCATTTCATCCACAACCCCATCCTGAGTTAATGTCCAGAGGCAGAAACATGAGTCAATGGGGTCTCAGCCTCCGGCCACACCTTGAATTCATATATTTCCTTTCTGCACCAACTTGAACCTTGAGACTAGCCACGTGGGGCCTTACGTAAGAAGGTAGGGTCTACACGAGCCTGTTGGAGAGTGATGAGATCGTGCCAGGAGGAACGGGCTGGTCAGCATCCAGTAGCCCCACATACTCCAGAAAGGACAACAATAGACTGACCAAGATGATAATTAGAGGTGACGTGAACAGGGTACTTAGAGACTTAGTGTAGTACTGATTAGAGAGGCCTGTGTTCCAAGATAAAGGGAGTACAGGAACTGAGCATTTCTATAGGTGCTTTTCTTGGGCTTTGGCATCAGTTAAAGAAGGATGGCAGCTGGGGGTCAAACCTACTGAAAGGCAGACTTACAAGAAATAACAGCACCCATGGGATTTCCCAAGACACAAGACAGGCCAGAGCACAGAGCGAGCACAGGCCAGGGAATGGATCCCGGGCAGGAACAGCACCCTCTCTTCTGATGTGATGGGGGAGAAAGATGTCACCATGATGGCAGACAAGGTGGGGATTTGTTACCTGAAGCCAGTGATGTTTATCTTCACCAGCTTGCTACAGATGAACGGGGGGCTTGGAAACAGATCTGGTGGAGGTTGAGCGTGGACCAGGGTAGCAATGTGTGGCTCTAGGCTCTGGGACTTCCTCTAGTATCAGCTGGCTCCTAAAGGGCTGTGCATGCTGTGTGCCCCAAGATGCTTGGGTAGCATCTGTCCTGAGCCGATCACCTGGCTTCTCTGTGACAGAGCCCAGTTCATAGTCACCCAACAGCCAGAAGTAGCCAAATCTGCAGGGCCAGAACCTATGTTCAAGTTCAGAGTTTAAGAAGAACTCCTAAGGCAGAGTATCTTAGCGCAAAAATGCTTATTCAGATTTTAAAAAAAAGAAGGTGGTTGGGGTCCAGGCTCCTTGAAGCTCATTGATCATTGATCACTGAAGTTGCTTGGCTGTCTGGAGGTCTGCAGCGCTGTTCTAGTGTCTGGGGGGGTGGGGGGAGGTGGAGGGAGAGGGAGGGAGGGAGAGAGGTGGTCTACTGCCTCCAGCTCAACTGGGATCCTTTGAAAGCCAAACACACAGCTTCTCTGGGGCAATAATCATTGCTCACTTTGTTGTACACGCCTTACAGATGCAACTGTAAGTGGCACAGTTAGCCACTCCTATAAGCATACAAAGCACAGGATGTCATCAGAAAAGTCTTTGGCGGCAGGGGTCTAGAAGGCCATCCGGATTAGTCTGTAACTGGCTGCCTTAAGTCCAAGTCCTCTTCTAAGCCACGCCTTACTGCGTCATCACAGATAACTTCAAAGGTTTACCAAGACCATGCAAAAAATGCCTGGTGATGCTTTCTAGCTCACGCTGAGATGTGCTTCATCTGTAGATATTTCCAGGTCTATGACAGCACAGTATGGTGATAAAGAGCATCTTTGAAGTGAATGATCCCTCTCCCGCGTCTCTCGGACAGTCTAGACTGATGGAGGATGACCTCAGTAGAGGTCAGCAGAGGCTATGTGGGTACCTTTAATTTCAACTCTAAGTCAATAGTGATTTGTAAAACCGAAGGATGGAATAGTTTTCCTGAGTTTTTTAAACTTCATATGGGACATCTAGAGAGGAAATAAACAATTTGTCAGACAAGTGGAGAGACATTTAAGAAGACAAGGGAGAGACTAACAGTTGCAAGAGACACAGGTGTGGTGGAGCATACTGTAATCCTGCTACTGGGAGTTTTAGGCAAGACTGCTGGGATTTTGAGAGGCCAGTATGAGGAATAAGACCTCTCTCAAAAACAAGCAGAATCAAAAATTCTCTTGAAATTGCACCAGATTTTATGTGATGACACTGACTATGTCATTGAATTACATCAAATTGTGTTATGATTTCTCTGACACCCTTAAAAACGCTTTATAAAAAAAAAACACCTTGTAAACTGCGAGACCAAGCCCCAGAGGATGGGGCTGAGGTAGTCTGGTCCTTTCCTTTGAGTTTTAAAAATATTTTATTTTTTTATCTATCTATCTTGTATTTGTTTGTTTATTATCTATCTATCTATCTATCTATCTATCTATCTATCTATCTATCTATCTATCTGTGATTATCATGTTTTAAGACAGCATTTCATTTTATAGCCCAGGCTGGCCTCACATACTCCAGGAAATTCTTCTGCCTCAGCCCCTTGAATGATGGGATTACAGGTGTGAGCCAGCCTGGCTTGTCTTTGCCTTCCTAAATAAAAAGTTTGAAGCCCAGGAAACTTGGTCATTCCTCACCCCATGGAGAAGCAAAGAAGTGATCGTTTTTCTTAAAGACCCTGGTGTAGTTGTTTAAAACCAGCACAGTTCATTCGCTCTCACTTCAGTATTAATGTCTGATTCTGAGTATACTCTATACTTTTAGTTAGTATACAGAAACTTCTGGTTTCCAATTTTCCTCCTTGTAATTCCCATTTCTTTGTTAGCATACAGATATATGGGCTCCCCAGTCCACACCATGGTCAATGTAGATTATACTCTGAAAATTATATCATGTTGGAACCAGGAAGGGACTGCATAACTCAAAGACACTGTGTAGAACGCCCCCACCCCCACCCACCCCCTGGAAGGTCAGCTTGGCTCGAGTGCAAGTGATTTAAATTCTGAACTCTGAGAGTCTTGGACACTAACTGCTGCTGTATCAAAGCTCTTGTGTCCGAGTGGGGTTGGTAAGCGATGAGGAAAACCAGGAAACGGAAGGCTGTAGCACAGTCCCTAACTTTGGGATGAGAGGGAAAGACCTGAAGCGGGCTGTCAGCCTGGGCTAGGGTGCAGGGAGGAGCCGGGGAGGGAGGGAAGGAAAGAGGGAGGACGCAGCGGGAGAGGGGAGAGGGGCTGGCGGAGCCCAGAGGCCGCCTCTCAGGGCGCCTGGCGGGCGCACCGGGTCCCGCGTGGCCGAGCGTCCAAACGTCAGAGGCGGTTTGAGTGGCCGTGACCAGGCTGCCCCGCGCCATGAGGACTCGTCTGAGATGAGCAGCCCACGCAGAGCGGTGTACGCGCCTCTCCGGAGATCGCTAAGCGAGCAGCTGCGGGACTCCAGCGCCAGAGCCTGGGATCTGCTGTGGAGGAACGTCCGCGAGCGGCGGCTGGCAGGTCGGTGTCCCGGGGCCCTGGGAGCAGGTTCTGACCAGTCAGATCGGGCACAGTGCCTGACAGCTGGCCTGTGCGCAGACCACAGAGTCCTCCTCGACTCGGGCGGGCGCAAAGGTAGCTGTGACTGTGTCCCAGGTTGGCATTTCCACGTGGCTGAGGGCTGGCAAGGGTGGCGCGACCGGGCAAGAGCTTACAGTAGCGGTAGAGACCAGAAGTTTGGAGGGAAACAGGTGAACAGTTGCTGAAAGCAAACGACCACACACCACCCCGATGCCTTCAGGATCCGAAGTGTCCATATAGGAAATGACAGAGAACGACTTAAGAATTCATTGCCCCAGGGTCAAAGGAAGAGAAACTGATTATTCCTAAGGGTTCTTAAGAACGCTTGCTTCTTTAACCCACACCCAGCTTATGAGCTGTGGCCGCAGGTGTGTGCCAGCTCTACAGGGACCATCCTCTATCTCCTGATGGGGCCACAAGCATAGTGAGTGGTCTGGGCTCCCAACCCCTGAAGTCACTGCATTACACCTGTTCAGTAAGACAAAATCCTGAGTCCACTGGCAGGCTCGGAGGCAGAGGCCTCCTTTGCCTGGTGGGAGCTGCCGGAAGATGCTTCAAGAATTACGAGAGGTGTGACTGGAAGGGTTTCTGAGATGGTCCTGTCTTTGCTTCTGAGTTTGTCTTCCCTTGGAGCGGAAGAGAATTCTAGAAGGGGAGGTATAAAGCCTGGCAGAAGGAAAAGATGCCACAGGTGAAAGAGACTTGACCTTTGAGCGCCTCCTTTCCCTATTTAACCCGCAGAACAAGTCTGCCCACCCCCTAGGACCTCCCCCACGCCCTCCGCAGATCTCTAGGCCAGGTGGTGTTCTTCCCTCAGAGCCAGGCCACCACATTCTCTCTCTCACATACACACACCCGTGGCTTAAAGCCTTCTGAGTGAGATGCGGCAGCCCAGGTTCCTTTGAACAGAGCACCCTTATCAAGCCAACTCAGAAGAAGGCACTGTGAATGATTCTGACACTTGGTGTAACAAGCATTAAATGTTACCCCATATTTTCTCTCCAGCACAATGGCTCCATTTAGTAAACACCTGAGAAGAACAGTTTTGTTGTTGTTGTTGTTGTTGTTGTTGTTTAGCCAGGACTCAGAAATAAATTGAGGTCACCCAGTAATTTTGACTGTTGATCCTTAAAGACCTGTAGGCACATGGTAGACCCCAGTGGGTAATGGTTAAGAACACAACCCATCCCATCGGGCCCCTGCAAGCATGCGTCTTGTTTCAGGGTTATGTTACATTGTATAACCTGTAGGATGGAGGGTGTTCAGGAAGCTTCTGTGCACACGTGAGCTTGCTGCTTCATAACTTAAGAATTCTTATTGCAAAGGACCTGTTGCCAGTGTCTGTTGTTTAATCCCGTGGCGTTTGTTAAATCAGTGGCTCCAAGGAAACAAGAAGGCTCTCCAGGAGGTTTGCCAAGACTGTGCTAGGTTTTCATATTGAGACCAAGGAGGACAACAACGTCTCCAAAAAGAGAGCTTGGAAGTGAAAGAGTTTTGTAAAGCCTTCACAGGCATCTTAGACATTGTGGTTAGAGCAGTGGAGGCAGGTATAGGTAGAGATTTTTAAGACGAAGCATATGAACTTAGATAGTAAGGCTAAACGTAGCTTCGGAATGTTAAGTGTAAGAGTTCACTCAGAGTGGCACAATTTTTTTTTAATGGTGGTATGAGGCTTTAAAATGTTTAATCAGAATATTAATATCTGCTTACCCATAATCTTCTTACCATTCTGCTAACAGCAAATGCCAGAAGGTTATTCAACTAGGACCAAACAATTCTCTCTAGAGTGGACTTCAACTCCTGTTTCTCCGGGCTGCTTGCCACAAAACCAAACCAACCCCATGAAGGAGCTTTTAGATGCAAATTGATTTTCTTGGGTTTTCTTGCTAAAGTAGCTAAAATATGGAACTTTGGCCACGAGACACTGAAATACTTAAGTTATTAATGTTGGCATCAATTCCAGGGGAAAGTGCTCTCCGTTGGTGAAAGTCATCTTTATAAGACTCAGTTCACAGTATCAGAATAGCTATCCAGAGGGCCGTGTCCCCAAGAGCATGCACTGGGGGTGGGGGCGGGGCGAGAGGGTGGACACTGTGGGACCTCAGTCTTGTTTGTTTGGGATTTTGTTTCCTTTATTTTCTTTTCTATCAAATAAAAGTTTTGTGCCAGCTTCTCTTTAGCTTGCTAGACTTTTCTCCTTTAGCCTACAGAGCTAGGGCTGAGAACCTAGCTAGAGTGCCCTGAAGGTACTGGAAGCCCATCTTCTAACTCCACATTTTTCATGAAATGTTGTCGTCTAGTCAATTCAACCGAGAAGCAAAAAAGGAAGTGCCGCTGAATGAGAACAAGAGGACATGATTGCTTCCACGAGGTTGCAGTTTTTAATTATAGATAGTAAGGAAGAACACAGGCAGAGACACCTGGAAGAGTCCAGAGAGAACGTGACCTGCCAACTGAACAGGGCCATGTGGGGAGAGAAGGGAGCGGGGCAAGCCAGAAGCCAAGACACCAAGAGACGAAAGGACCACACACCCAACATGTCTGGGTGTTATAGGAGTCAGGTAGGGACTGAAGGATGCTGGGAGAAGCTGGTGCCAGCATCATCTTTGGTGTGTTAATAGGCACCTCAGCCATTTGTTCTGAGTTTGAGACCTAACACAAGTATAAGCATAGCAGAGCCTATGGCTTTCTGGGCCATGTGATCATACATAATGAGAAAACCACATTTCTTAACATAGGTCACAGTGACTATAAGCAAAGCAAGTAATGAATGGCCCAGAGCGATTTCACCAGCAAGTTCCTGTCCAAGAAGAGGCAGCAGGTGTCCATTTGCGGCTTGCCAGTTCTGCGGACTGGAACAGCTGAAGGGGCTCCCAGCAGACGGGCACCATTTACCAACGCACACTTCCTGTCCACCAGGATTCCAATTCCCACGGGGCCAGCAAGAGTCTTTCTCATCTATCACCTCCAGAATCATTATGTCCGTGGTAAATTGTTTATTTCCCCAAAGACGAATCTGGTTTATCCAAAGCAGGATTCAAATTCAGGCCATTAAAGGTTACAGGAAACCTATGCCCATACCTTAGGCTTTGAGAAAACATCGAGACTGACGAAGACATTCTGTTACTTCAGCTGGACCTAAAACCCTAACAGAAAGAGCTTGAAAATCTGCTGCAAGAATAACCCTGTGCACCTAACCAAGCTTGTCCTCAAGCCATTCCACTGTGATGGTTACTCTATTAGCCTATAGAGGTCTGAAACAAATCAGTACTCATGCATCTTGCTTGTTGAGGCCTGTAGGTGTTCACCCCACCCATCACCAGAGCAAGGGCGGGCAGTTGTAAACTCTAAATGAACTGCCATGTTCCCAGGTAGGTAAGTGACAGGGCCTTTGGTGGCCCCAGTTCTGCAATCAGCCACTGTGAGCTTTCTGTGCCCAAATCATTAAGCTCTTAAGGCCAAAGCACACCCATTACCCTCTGGCGCCCCTTAGCACTTGTAGCTTCTTTTCAAATGTTAATGATTGAGGAAAATCCCAATGGCTTGTCTACAGTTTCCTTCCCTTCAGACCAGAAGTCCCTCAGTGTGTTTGACTCCCTTATAGGGCAAAACAATGTTTAAGTAGCTTGTACTTTAATTGATACTAAGTCTTTGATCTCTCTTAAAAAAAAAAAAAAAAAAAAAAGTCTTGTGTTAAATCATTTCTCTGAGACACAGGAAGTTAAAACTGCTGCCAAAAACTCTACCAAGTTAAAACACTGAAAAGTTTCAGCTATGTTAGAAACTTAAGTTTTCCAAGTCTCCGTGGGTTCTTGTTAAGACAGGTTCCTCGATTCTCAAAGTCAAGAACAGCGTTCTACCATACGATGTAAACAGAGATTGGGACTTCAGTTCACAGCGGGACGGAGAACAAAGAGTGGTCCATTTAATGTTCCTTATTAAAATCCGCATGCGGTGACATCACAAGGACCAGATGGCCCCAGCAGATCCTTTTCGTGTTCTGCTATCTTTGTATTCTATCACCTTGTTATAAGGAATAGTTGTTGTGTTAGAATGGCGCTCGTATCCCAACAGATCACACCAGGCCAGCACAGCTTTGGGGAGACGTTTATTGGGAGAGAAAAGGATGAAGGGGGGGCAAAGAAGAAGAGGAGGAGGAGGAGAAAGAGGAAAGGAAAGGGGAAGAAGAGGAAGAGGAGGAGGAGGAAGGGGAGAGGGGAAGGGAACAAGAGGAAGGGGAAGATGAAGACAGAAGGAGGAGAAGGAGGAGGAGGAGGAAGAAGAAGAAGAAGAAGAAAGAAGAAGAAGAAGAAGAAGAAGAAGAAGAAGAAGAAGAAGAAGAAGAAGAAGAAGAAGAAGAAGAAGAAGAAGAAGAAGAAGAAGAAAAGGGGGAGAGGGGGAGGGAGGGTCAGAGGTCTCCGCCTTTTATTTGGACCATGATGTAATCACACTCACCGCAGCGCACGGGTGGGTCAGCAGGGGCAGGAGAAGTGAATGCTGGGAAAGTATAGTGGCTGCCACAGCAACGGACACGCGGGTCCTTGTTGCCTAGGGTTACCTCATCATTGGATTCAGAGACTGTAGGTGGCTTCTGACGCCAACAATAGTCATGCTGCTTTCACAGGGTTTTGTCTTTCATGCCACTTCCGGGGCAGCACTGAAATGCGCTTAACAGTGACAGCCATAATCATCTAAGCAGGGCTTACCGCCTAGGTTGGAGCTCTTCCCCATCATTGCCCTCAGGATCACCGCGGCCTTCCAGATCATGAGTACCAAGCCCCTCCTTGGCCCTCTCCTTCAGATGTGGGATGCTGTACAGCTGGTGCTGAGGACCACTGATGTATATCAAGTTTCCTCGATATAACTCATGAATAATAACTAACTCATGAAATGTGGAGGTCAATATAGTACGTATTTCAAAACAAGGAGACCTAGCCCCAAACTTCAAAATCTGAAATGCTTCAAACTCTGAAATTAAAGCAAGCAAGCAGACCAAACGTATCAACAGGAGGCCACAGGTAGAACAAACCACCCTGTCCTTGTGGGAGGCGCTGCAGTCGAAGAAAAGGAGCATCCCACAGGATCGAAGATTCTGGAGCCCTTTCAGCTGCGAAAAGTCTGTAGACTTTTATCCAGCAGGAAATCATTAAAGATACTGAACTAAATTTTATTCAGATGACATGTAAAACATATATATGACACTTGAGTCAATTTTATGTTAAGATTGGATTTCCACCCCTAAGACTTCTCATTGTGTCTATGTAAATATATTTCAAAATCTGAAAAAAAAAAAAAAAACTGACCAAAATTGCATTGAGGCTAAAAAAGATAGTCAAACTCTGTTGTAAGCACAGAAGCAATGTTTTGTTTAAGTGAGGTGAGTTTATCCTGTCACAGAGCTAACACAAGCAAACAAGTCAGCACTGGCTGAATAATATTTTTTTTACAAAAATGGCAAAAGCAAGTTCTTGACAGGAAATGATGTCAGACATGGCCAGGATCAAGTTATAGGCTTAGGGTGGGCCTGCAGCCAGGGAAAGCTTGGATTTACATCTAACATGGACTTAGGTAAGACCAAATAAGTTGTCACCATCAGCAGTGCTGCTACGGCACCAGTAGGCATTGGATGGCGAGAGGGGTAGTGGTGGAAAAGGATGGCGGACAGAAAGAGGTGCTAGAAAGGGAGGGACATCTGTAAATAGCCTCAGAGGTGGAGACACCACGGTTGACCTGCAGTTGCTGGAGACAAGGATCGGCAGGCTTGTGTCAGAACAGGTAATAGAGAGAGACGCTGTTGCCTGAGATGGAACCACCGGGGTGGCAGGGCGGCAGGATGGCGTAGCAGGTGGAAGAATAAAGCGTTCTCTGTCTTTGGCAATGTGAACTCTGAAATGCCTGTGGGACGTGCAAAAAAACCGAAGAGTTGGGTTACGAACAAAGCTTTGAGGTGAAAAGCAGAGCTAAAGAAATGGGGTTCAACTGAGCAGTGGTGGCACACACTTTAATCCCAGCACTCGGGAGGCAGAAGCAGGCAGATTTCTGAGTTCGAGGCCAACCTGGTCTACAGAATGAGTTCCAGGACAGCCAGGGCTACACAGAGAAACCCTGTCTTGAACAGAGCCTTCTCCAGTTACTGTAATAAAACAGGATAAGAGTTTTATGCTGAATAGGGATAGTTCAAATCGTTCAAATCGAAGTTTAGTTGGAAAACTTCTGTGCATTGACTTTTTCGATACTATGTCCAATAACTGACATTTTCACTTACATTTTACCCGTAGACATGGTTAGGATGAAATCTCACAGAGGAAATGAGGTAGCCCAGAGCTTAAAGTTTCATGTCTGCAAGGAGATTAGCTCAAACTTGGCCTCGCTTGACTGCAATCCTCAGGCTAGACCTTGGAGTGAACAGTGCACTCCTGCAACCAGAACAGAGGAAGGTCGTGCTGACTCCTGGTCATTTCTCTGCAGAAGCAACAGCTAATAGTCTGAAACTCCTCTGGAGATCCATCCAACACACACTGTGCTGTGCATCATGTAGCTCAGAACTCACGCTTTCTCCTTTGCGCTTTTAAATTTTTTATGTCAAAATACGGTGCTCATTAAGAGGAATCTGCCTGGTGACCTTGTGGTTTTCTGGGGGTTCATCCACTAGGAAGTTTCTCCTCTGTCCTGGTGCAAGTGTGATGCTACAACATGAAAATAAAAGTGGCTTGGGAGGCATCACAATATTCTTGAGGTTTATTCAGCCAGCAAAGCTGGAGGACAAACTTTTTGTGTCACATCCACAGTCAGCCAATCAGTACCGGGCCATGGAGTAGCATCCTCGTGAAAGCACGTGGGTGCAGACTTACAGGATGTGAATCTTGTTCCATAGTTGTTTCCTTGCCAAGCACATAAGTGTTACAAGCACATAAGTGTTACTCTGCTGCTCAAGTCACTTAATGCCAGAATACTGAACTAAGCAGTGGGGACTGTGCGAGTGCTGGGTGGGGAAAGGAGGGTGGGATTACAGACTTCTGCACCGGAACCAAAGTGGAGAGAGCTTCCAGAAACTGCCAAGGATGGTCTGGACCACGCAGCATCGGCTCGGCACTGCATCTGCACCCGCACTCTGCTGCACTGGCTCGCACCCTCACTCTGCTGCACTGGCTCGCACCCGCACTCTGCTGCACTGGCTCGCACACGCACTCTGCTGCACTGGCTCGCACCCGCACTCTGCTGCACTGGCTCGCACATGCACTCTGCTGCACTGGCTTGCACCCGCACTCTGCTGCACTGGCTCGCACACGCACTCTGCTGCACTGGCTTGCACCCGCACTCTGCTGCACTGGCTCGCACACGCACTCTGCTGCACTG
>NC_034612.1:41384828-41389895 GCF_900095145.1 Mus pahari | reverse complement strand
GCTGCACTGGCTCGCACACGCACTCTGCTGCACTGGCTTGCACCCGCACTCTGCTGCACTGGCTCGCACACGCACTCTGCTGCACTGGCTCGCACCCGCAGGTCAGACCTTTTCTCAGTCACATTTCTAGCCATGATCACTCTTCAGGACACCTTGGTTCCGTGCCGCGATTGTTTCACAATAGGATGTATTATCTGATTCCATCACAGCGTATGGGGTGTTTTCAAACGTTTCTTTCTCTCCCAGCGTGGAATTAAGTGAATAAGGACAATTAGAGCACTGGTTCTCAACCTGTGGGTCGGGAATCCCTTGGAGAATGGAATGACCTAAGACCGCCAGGAAACAGATATTTGCGTTATGATTCAGTAGCAAAATTAGATATGAAGCAGCAACAGAAACAGTTTTAGAGTTGGGGTTCTCCACATGAAGAATTAAAGGGTCACAGCAAGAGAAAGATTGAGAACCACCAACCTAGAAGAACCCATAAGAAACAAACACATTGGCTAACAACAGTCCTAAGTTGGAGAGTCTTGGTAGATTCTGGCACAACACCATTTTCTCCTTGCAACTGTTGGCGCTAAGCTGATCTGCATTTGAATCTTTTCTTCTTTTTTTTTAAGTTTTTACTGATTCTTTGTGAGTTTACATCATGTACCCCAACCCCACTCATCTCCCTGCCCCCTTTTATCTGCGCTTAGCCCTTGCAACCTCTACCTTTGCAACCTCTCCCCCACCCAGCACCAATAAACAAACAAACCATAGAAAACTCCTCATCTTGGAAGCTGTCGTATGTCTGAGTTTGAATCTTAATTCTGCTTGCTAATAAGTTGTAGATTTGGGGTCAAAATTCACCTCAGTGTTCTTAAGTTTCCTTGGCTTCAAAAGAGTGGCTAAGCATAGTACGTAATTCTATGTTGTCATGAGAACTGAGTTACTTGCAAAAATAAAATAAAATGAAATAGTCCATGTCTGCCCTCCAATAAACACTACATATTAGTTTAAGGAAAGGTGTATCTGAGGTATAAAGTGATAAATGAGACATGAGATCTTGGTGATAAAAAGATTCCTTTAGCACTAACCATAAGTCACCAGTCCTTTCAATTCTGAATTAATCTGCTGGTTCCTGTGTGTGTGGGTCTCATTAGGAGCTTCCAAGTGTTAGGACCTTCGACTTCCCTTACTCTGACAGAGCTTCCGTCAAATGCTGAATCTGTGGATTGGCATTTTAACGTGTTCGCTGACTATGCTAAGATTTTGTCTTTGGGAGACATGATCAATTTTGATTTGTTTGTAATACTTACCATCAGCTTTGGAGATGATACAGCCAAGAGTCATTCACATGCCCTTGGCTTACCTGCAACTGGATGAAAATGGGGTTGAAATGAGAGAGATGTTGAACTAGATAATCTCCGAGGTCCCATTTAGCTTTTCAGTTAAACTGTGTAACTGGGCTGCAGGGCTAATAACACAGCTTCATTTTTTTTTTTTTTTCAATCCTTCTGCTTTGTGGAGTCTGGGGATGGTCTAACTGATGAGAGAGGGAAAGGGGGCAGAGGACAACTCCATTGCTCCCCGTCCTCCCAACCCCCGGGCAGTTTCAGACTCTTAGCACACAGTAGCAGAGTCTCACAACGGGTAGCCCCTAGAACTGGAACTACATCTGCCAGAATCAGAGAAGAAATGTGGAGAGAAGATGCCAGAGTCCCGGGCCTGGAAACGCTAATAAAGTCTATACAACGGGCGGGTGACAGGGCTCACAGGCCAAGGGACCTGCTGCCAAGTCTGAGGACCCGTGTTCGATCTCAGGAAGCCACACGGGTGGAAGGAGAGAACTCACTCCTGAAAATTGTCCTCTGCTCCCCACAGGTCTGCACCCACAGGCCCTGCACTGCAGTTATACCCGGCTGCTTAGCCTCCGGCCATGGTTCCGGTGCAGAAGTCTGTAATCCCGCCCTCCTTTCCCCACCCAGCACTCGCACAGTCCCCACTGCTTAGTTCAGTGTTCTGGCATTAACATTTTGAAACTCATAAAAATAACTCAAGTCCCAGTTTAATTTCGCACAAGGTCTTACATGATAAATGATTACACATGCAGAGGAAACCAGGCTCTTACAGAATCGGGCTTTGCTTTGTAAATTCACCTTCGAAAGGTTCCATTTTAGTGTTTGCGGAGTATAACACTGTCATAATGAAATGAGACACTAACATCGCCTTTGATTGTCACCGGGTTATAATGACTATAGTTCATTGATTACATACATTGAAGCAAATATTTTAACTTCTGTTTTTAAAGTACACGGCTTAAAGTATGTCAGACAATTGGGATAAAGCATAACCCTTGGCAAGCTAGACTCCCCGATGTATGTGTTGAACCTTCTTAATTAAGCCGGTCCTTGATTAAATATTTACGTATTTTTTTCCAATGCCCATAACAGATTAATTCATTAAATCACTTCTATTTAAGCCATTAAAGCTATTTCCTGTGTGGCGTTCATCTGTAGTCCTTACCAAGAAAAGGAAATTAGCAGCAGTAATAAAGCCTCTCATTCGTCATCAGAGATTTTTCTGGACCTCTTTGCCAACCTTTGATCTTGTTGTAGTGCCCATCCGCCCCTGGAAAAATGATGGAGTCGAATCTCATATGTTGCAAGGGGTAAAATCTTCCTTTACTAACAGCAGCTAGACCTAGAACTGCTTGTTTGCTAATATAAAAAAAAATTTCTGGCCAATGAAGAAAATAAGAGCGTGGGCTGAAGAGATGGTTCAGTGGTTAGAGCACTGGCTGCTCTTGCAGAGGGGGAAGACCCGGGATCCCAACACCCGTGTGGTGGCTCACAGCTATCTAAAACTGCAGTCCCAGAGTATCTGATGCCCTCTTCTGGCATTTCCAGATATCTGTATGCACACATAATGTACATACAAGCAGGCAAAACACTCATACCCATATAAAATAAAAATAAACACATCTTTAAAAATAAGAACATTATGTTTGTTCTCAGCATAAGAACGTATTTAAGTGACTCTGAATACATAAGTATGTTAGCCAGAAGATCTGGCCAGCTTGCTGTAGACATTACCAGGAAGCTGGCCTTCCCGACAGTAGGACACTGGCCCTCAGGTAGGCACGCCCTATGAGGAGACGCTAATGACAATGGCTTTTGAGGATCTAGTTCCGAGCACAAGGGGAGCACGAAATGGCTGCTTCATAGAACATCTCTAACGAGTCTGATGTTCCAATAAGTCTGTAGTAAATTAGATGGTCATAGCGGTGCTGTCGTTATTTACAAATTAAACCATAGGGCCACTGTTGGAAGGTCTCCTGGATTCATGCTTGGATCTGATGATTGACTTTCATGGCTATGTCTGTCTCTGGGCCTCACACTGTTCCTAGGGCCATGCCAGCTGCCCCAGCTTAGTACCAGCATTAGGGATGAGCATTGTGTTCTCATCTCGTGAGTGCACTACTACTGATATCTATTGTGGCAAATAACCATTGGGAGTTCCTACCCCACCTTTGATGTTTAGTTCCCTAATAAAAGACATACAGTTTTATATTTATAATAAGCCTTAAAAGACTGGAGCTGGGCTGATATCAACCCTCTATGCTATTATGTCTACTTCCCTGTCAATACCCCGAGATATAACTTGCCATGGTTAACTTGCCACTTCAGCTGCTTCTACTTCAATTGGCCAGGCGTCATGGCTGTGTTCTCATGATCCACCAACCTATGGAGTCTTCTTCTCCCTTCTCCTCTTTCCTTTCCTCTTCGTGGTCTCTGCCCCAGACCCCAAGCCCAGCAACTGAACTCTGCCTTCCTCTCCTCTTCTTTACTTAACCAACAGTTTTAAATGAAGGAGCAAAGTTATATAGCACCATTTGGTGTTTGCTGAGGAGGTCCTGATCCCTGATGCCCCTCATCAGGGGACAGCCAAATCTTGGGGACCGGTATTTAGCATTACAATACATAACGACAGACGACAGATGTCATTCTATTAGCATTCTATTAACAGCTACCTTGGAATGTGTCCTGCTGAGTGTCCAACACCTTGCTAAACATTTCCCTTCTTCTCTTATTTAGTGTCCAGACATCCTGGAAGGCACCACCACAACAACCTTTCACACATTCAGGATTTTACTGCCTGTTAGAAAAAAAGGCTTCTTAACAGGCTGATGATACAGACAGAGGTACACTTCCTGTGAGAAAAAGCAACCTCTGAGCCTGGGTTCAGTGAATTCAATCTGAGCCTGGGAAGTCTGAGCCTCATGACACCCATAAATACTTTGCTTGGGGTGCAGCCCAATACCTGCATGTTCAGTTGCCTTTCTCATTTCATAGTGGAGAAGCCAGGACCTGGAGAAGTCAGGTGACCTGCTCAACACACACATTTGTGAGACTCGGAGGGTACAAAGACCCAGACCCTATTTCTAGTCTCTAGCACTAAAGGTGTCATGACATTTCATGGGTGTCCTAGAGACAAGGGAGTACTACTTCCAGAGTCCTGTGTCACAGCTGCTTCAAGACAACCCAGGGCGTAACTGAGGGAGTTGTGCATGGCATCTCAGCATCTTTAGATTACTACTGTGATAATGACGATGATTCACGATGACACTGAGCATTTGTATAGTGCTTTGCGGCTTTATGTTTGTTCATTACTAGAAACGTAGCTTAGAAAATCAACAGGTTCTCACAAAGATGCTTGTATGGGGGGGGGCACATGGGCACAGTGATCTCTATTACATTAATTGTATAGTGAAAGAAAAGAAAATTCACATGACTCCCAAAGATCCCATGGCCAGAGAATGGCAGAAGGAATTTGAATTCTAACTTCTACCCCGTGCTTGCTCTTCTGGTCACCACTGGCCATGTGTGCTCAGCTCTATCCATGCCAGTCAGTTGCTATTTATTGAGCCCACATTTCCCAAACTGGACAGCACACCAGACACGTTGATAAGGTTTCAGGAAACCCTGACTAAGACAAATTGGTATCAGAAGTGGGGTATTCCTGTGACAACCTGACCATGTTTTAGGGAGGATTGTGGAAGGACTTTAGAACTTTGGGCCAGAA
>NC_034612.1:41311391-41384151 GCF_900095145.1 Mus pahari | reverse complement strand
TGCTTCTTGGTCATGATGTTTTGTCCAGGAGTAGAACCCCTGACTAAGACACAGGCCATGTCCTCACCAGATCTACCGTGTCTGAGGGATGGGGAGAAGGAGGTTGCATGTGTTTTTAAAAACCTTTCCAGGTGATTTGATTGTCTCTTTGATTATAGACTGCCCCTGGCATTTCACTCTGGTGGTGACTGAAATGGCTCTGCATGGTAATGGCGACTTTAGGTCCTACCTGTGTTATCACCAAGATCTAATAACGGACATGCCTTGTGCTACCCAGACTCTGATGGATTGACTGGTGTCATTATGCCAATGTTCACTTTGCCTTCTCATCTTATAATTAAAGAAAATGAATGACTGTTATTATAACATGTTGCATGACACTATTCCTGGAGAGATACAAACATCCATCTATTGACCCCGTAAGGAACCAGGGCAGACCAATATACTGACATCAGCAAAGTCGAACTTGGTGGGATGAATTTTATGGAGGTTACTTATAAGAGTATGAGTGAGAGCTTGCTTATAGGAACGTGCCTGACTCAAACGTAGCATCACCAGAGCCCACCTTAGCATGAGTGATGGCTCATAAAACCCAGATACCATTCAACAGGTTGGAGAATGTATTTTCCAGGTATCTAGGGGAATCTGAGCTGCTTACAAGCAGCTGATCAGATCTCTAGAATCCAGGTAGTTTGGTTCCCCTGAGAATATTTCTCTAAAGTCTTTACTACTTATATAAGCTTGTGTAGGGAGGGGCCTAGTTAATCTGGTCAGTTTCAGGGACTTCCTGAAGCTTTTGAGTTATCTACCTCTCCTGACAGATTGCTTCACCTTGCTTTAGAACATTCTGTGTCTTGAGGTGCTTTCCCTTGAAGATGGAAGGTTTTTTTCTTTGGAGGAAATTGTCACATATCAGGACAAGGTAAAGAAAATGGACAAGCCCTAGTTGACATTTTATTAAATAAATGTCTCATTCATCTTCTATGATACAAAAGTTTCTTGGGGGCTATTTATAAAGAACATAGGGAAAACAACATATCTCTTTTAAAAAATCCCAAATCATAACTTTATTTTCATAGTACACCAAGATTCTCATTCACTTCATTTATTCAGCAAATATTTATTAGTACCTAGTAGGAAACATTGCCCCATCTTCTGCTGACCTAGTGTTGAACACAACAAATAAAATCCATGCTTTGACATGGATTCCATTTGACTGGTAGAGATGGAAAATAATAAATAATAATTTAATAATAAATAATAATTTAATAATAAATAATAATAAAATTATTGTGAGTGTTATAAATATCATGAAGAAAAAAAGGTCAAGGAACTGGAGACTACAAAGGGTGCTGATTTGGATCAGAAGGCCAGAAATCCCAGTTCTGATAGTTGAATTCCTGCTATCTTAAGCAGTTTTGGCAGATAAATAGAACCGTAGAGTAGGTATGAAGATGGCAAGAGAAAATAATAGAAGCCAACAGTGTAAGCAAGAAACTTCAAAAGCTTCCCAGAAATGTCCACCTTACTTTGTATATCAGTTTCACATAAACTGTTTAGTTGCTAGTTTTCAGGCCTAGGGCTTGATGAAGGATGTCGGAAATGGTGTGTGATTCTTTGTTACGTAAACGGGATAAATTATTTTAGCTCATTCACTTGGAAACGTCTTAACTGGAATTAACTAAACAAGTTGTCTCTAAGGTATCCAATTGAAAAAAAAAAATTCTCCCAAAGTTGTACTTAATCAAAACTGAATGAGGATAAACAATACTGAATGAGTATTCCATGTCAGATTATTGGTTGCACTCTGCTTTAGAATAAAAAATATGAAAAAGACACAAAGTCTAACAGTCAATGATGAGTATAGTGGTCATAGATTGAGAGAGTCATTGAAGACTAACCCTCAGTGATGAGTGTAGTGGTCACGGATTGGGAGAGCCANTGAAGATGCAGTGTAGTGGTCATGGATTGGGAGAGCCATTGAAGATGCAGTGTAGTGGTCATGGGTTGGGAGAGCCATTGAAGATGCAGTGTAGTGGTCATGGNTTGGGAGAGCCATTGAAGATGCAGTGTAGTGGTCATGGNTTGGGAGAGCCATTGAAGATGCAGTGTAGTGGTCATGGATTGGGAGAGCCATTGAAGATGCAGTGTAGTGGTCATGGATTGGGAGAGCCATTGAAGATGCAGCGGTGTGATCATGATCAGTGTAGTGGTCATGATGAGTGTAGAGGTCACGGATTTAAAGAGACGTTGAAGATGCAGTGGATTTGGTGAAGGAGGAACCTTGGAGCCACAGTCTGTGAAGGAAGGGCAGGGTTCACATAAAGAAGCACAGAAAGTGACATCAGTAACCCCTCCATTCTGCCAAACCTCTCAGGGAGAAGCAGGTGGGTAAGCTGAGGCTGGAGAGGCAGACAAGTCACAGGACTGCCCCTTATACTTTGTCTTCTGCCCAGAGCAGATACCTGCAGTTTTTAAGTGAATTTGGATCATGGGTGATTCCCAGCTTAATGACTTTGTGCTGGTGCAAAGATGATGTGCCTGCAATAGAAATCACCCTCCAGGTTGTGAATGTTGCTCTTTTCCTGAGATAGTAGCATGTGGTCTGATTCTCTCTTGAGATCTCTTGATCTCTCTTGAGCAGCAGGCATGAGCCAGTCGGTGCTCCCAGGCACATGCCATCATGGGTGTGGAGTCAACCCATCCTTGACAACAGGCTACTGCCAATGTTGTTGGTTTTTGTTTGTTTGTTTTGCATATTGGTACTTGGAGTTTTCCCGTCGACCATTTCTTTGAAACACCCAGCTGTATGTACAAATGAAGTAGCTTTCGCTTCATTATAAAACAGACTTTGTGTCAGATGATCGTGCCCAAACATAGACTAACATAACTGAGCACATTTAAGGTAGCCTTGATACCAGCATGATGTTTGGCAGGATAGGTATATCACATGCATTTTTAACTTCCAATGTTTTCAAATCCTAATAGGTCATTTAGACATAGCCCGTGATCTCATCTTAAGTCAAGGTTTACCTACATGTAAATATGTGAATTTTTTCTTTACTCTGTCTAAAGTCTCATAAGTCCCTGCTAATTTTTGTATCTATGCTTTTAGGGAAAAAAAAATGTGTATGGGTGTTTTGCCTAAATGTATGTTTGTGTATCAAATGCATACCTAGTACCCAAGGAGGCCAGAATAGGGTGTCCGTTCCCCTGAAGCTGATATTTCAGATGGCTGTGAGCCACCATGTAGATGGTGGGAATTGAACCTGGCTGCTTTGTAAGAATAGACAGTGCTCTGAACCCTTGGGCAATCTCTCCAGACTCATATCTTCATGTTTAAAATGACTTTGTTTGGGCTGGTGACAGGCTAGTGAGATGACTCAGTGGGTAAGAGCACTGACTGTTCTTTCAAATCCCAGCAACCACATGGTGGCTCACGAACACCTGTAATGAGATCTGACGCCCTCTTCTGGTGCATCTGAAGACAGCGACAGTGTACTTCTTTATAATAATAAATAACTCTTTGGGTCAGAGTGAACTGGGTTGACCAGAGCAAGCAGAGGTCCTAAATTCGATTCCCAACAACCAGATGAAGGCTCACAACCATCTGTACAGCTCCAGTGTGTACTCATATACATAAAATAAATAAATCTTAATTTAAAAATGACTTTGCTCAAGAACAATTCTTGCAATGGACAGTCACAAAGAGCTTATGGAAATGGTTCTTGCTGAGTTAACATCCATACAGGAGCTCCCAGAGATTCCCCTCTTCCTGTGTTCAAGGCCTCTTCACTGTGAGCCTGGGTGCGGTTGCTTGGACTTGTAGGTTTGAAGTTAAATAGACTAGGTGGACTTATATGACTTCTTGATCTATTTTTCAGGAGGCATTTAGCCAATCGTTACTTTTAAAAGTCCCCTTATTGAAAAAGAGAGCTAAACAGTGCG
The DNA here is from genome assembly GCF_900095145.1 of Mus pahari. Lineage (NCBI taxonomy): Eukaryota > Metazoa > Chordata > Mammalia > Rodentia > Muridae > Mus > Mus pahari. The sequence goes on along the minus strand of NC_034612.1, from coordinate 41,380,203 downwards.
TCAGTGGCTACATGTATTAACTTGAAAACATTTATTGATAACCTGTGTACCAGGTACTGGGTAAATAAAAACAAATAAGCTAGCATGCATTCTTCCAAAGAGTGGATAAATGTTAATGACTTCTTAAATTTATTGTAAGAAGCTTCCTAATCCTACGGTTTTACTATAGTCCCAGTAGTGGCTTAATTTTCTTTCGGTTCTTTGAGCATGCTCAAGTTCTCATAGAAAGCTGAATTCATGTTTGTGACATACTGACAAGAGTCCAGCGGAGGGGAGAGGAGCCAGAAGAAAAGTCCTAATTCATGGAGCACAGCTCCAAATCCAGAGTCTTCCGTGAACAGCTGCATTGTAACACTTGCCCCTTGTGTTCTCGTGGTTGAGTCCTCAGACATCCATGGTCGCCCGCCTAAGGGCCTCTCAAATGTCACCAGGGCAACAACAAAGTGGCACGCATGAAGTAGCTGCTCTGTGGAGAAGCACTGAATTGGATCCTTGCATCACAAATTATCTGCATATGAAAGGCTCTAGACCCTTAGTGGAAAACAACTGCAAACAGTGCGGAGCTTGATCCCACCGGTTGCTGCAAAGTCACCGCTCCCTCCCCCCCTAGAGATCTTGATGTGACCTTGTCCTCAGCTGGGAATGTGGGAAACAACCCTGCTGTACTTATGACCCCGAGGGAATCATGGGCTAAATTTGGGAAGCTGCTGAGAGGATTCGAGACAAAGTCTGATCTATCTTAGAACCCCATTCCTCTCACTCTTTCTCTCAGGGAGATTAGTGAACTTCTCCACGGGCTGAAATCATTTCTCTCTCCAATAGAGAACCTAGCGGAAACCCTCAAGAGTTACTGACTGGGTCCTTGCTTTGGGCAGGACCCAGCCTACCATCTGCATCATTTTGATTCATTCTATTGGCCCGTAGAGAGCGGTACCATCGACACCTTCATTTTATACGAAATCCTTTAAACTCTGCAATGTTATAGAACTGCAGGCCGGGCTTCTGAAAGATATAACCAGCTGATCTGCCCCACCTGTCCTCAGAAAGCTGAGTATTGGTGTAGGGGAAACCACTACATAACATGTCAGATACTGTGATTATGCTAACCTCCTGGTTCATCTAAAAACCCCAGAGAGGGATCCTTTATTGGAGGAAAGGAACTTGCTACAGAATCCTGGAGAGGCCGCATGAGAAGAATAAACAGCATGCGGTCCAGCCAAAATAAGATTGATCCCTATATACGCTGAAATGCATAGAGGTGACATCACTACCTTGCCTCCTTACCCTCACAGTGCATGACGTTCCTCCCTGGGAACTGCCAGCTTTTGAACTGTACAGAAATATAATTCTTGCTCCCTTCTGGTGTGATTTCAGTTTTGGATTCCCAATGATTAACTGTGCTCTTTTCACCAGACTAGACCCGTAAAGACCTAGTTACCTTAAAGAATGTCCATGCTCAGTGACCAGAGACGTGGCACAGTTGCAATGTGTTTCAAAGGGTGGCTTTCCCCTTCCTTCAAAGTTTTAGCTATTCATTTATAATGATAACAGCAGCATGTTGAATACTGGAAAGCCATCCACGGATACCATTGATGCCTGCAAAGTATACTCAAAAAAGCATTGTGAGAATGTTTTCAGGCATCCATCAATATGGTCTCTCAAGGAAAATATTTCTGATGGATATATATGGTGGTTATATGTATTTTAAAATATAACATTGATATAAAAATCACATATACAATGCAGTGTGCTAAACCAGAAGCACTCATAAATACCCAACTTTCTTAGGCACACCAAGATTTTTACAATGACTGCTTCTTTTTTTCCAGTGGTATACCAAGCATATACGTCAGCAAATATAATACTTATAATCCCAAGGGGTCAAGGTGACATTCATTTTATTTGCTTGATCCAACCAAAGTTCATTCGAGTAGGAGAACCTGAGCCGGAGACCCTGGTGGCTTTCTCCCAGTTCCAAAGCCACCGAGGAGTGAGTTTTCCTCAAATGGAGGTCAAGCAAGCAAGCAAACAAACAAAAACAGTGTGAACGCTTAGTAGGTCAGGCGTTGATGGGTTGCCAGAGCTCCTGTGAGTCCTCCGCATGCTTGGGTCTTGAGTCCGTGAATTCTACCAACCAAAGGTTAAAACTGCCAGAAGAAAACAAAATTTGAATTTGCTTCATGGGGGAAAATTGGTGCCTGGGGCCTTTGTGAGCGAAAGGTTGTACAGACCCACCCAGCAGCAGCCAACCCAGCATCCTCTGAGACGCTGAGAGAGGACTGTGTGGAGACGCTTAGGCAAAGTCACTTTATTGATGACCAGATTTTGGTATAAAAGAAGCACGCTGCCCTTTTAGTGCACACAATTAGCGAGGAAAATCGGTCAGATGGAGGTCCAGGAGCCTACATTTAAAACACATGTTCCAGGAAATTAAGAGACAATCGATCCATAGTCCCTCTATGAAAACACCATTTTATCCCTAAACAGATGCCCTGACATGACTTCCTCGTGTTTTTCCTCCCTAATTGGCTGAGCACAGGAAGAAACCAAGGACAGTAGTTGAAGCCAGGGGAACGTGGCCGATAGACTATCTTGTCTGGTTGACCCTTACTTTATCTCAAACAGAGCCAAGCTGAAATCTCATTTCAGATTTAGCCTCTCACCTTGGCCACCTCTTTGAAAAGCTTGGGGGGGCTCTGAGGTTCCCCAACTAAGAGAATCAGGTGCTTCAGACAAACCTGGCCAGAGCTTTGCTAGCCCAGGCAGGCAGCCAGAGGGATGCCAGGTGCTCTGAGGGAGGTTTCCTGTTTATTCCTGTTACTTATTTAAAATGGTTTTCTGCATCCTGTGATTTGCACTGGCTTTGCAAGGGACTTCTTGTATTTGTCCCTGCTGAATACAGGGCTTGTGTTCTCAGAGGAAAGGGAGGCGGGGGTAAATCTTCACATTCTTCAGAAGTTGAAGGCTCATGATTCTGTTAGCCTCACCTCTCTGCTTCTCAGTGACAGTGTTTGGCTTCACGGGGGGCCTTCGGAGGCTAGTAAACTACTAAATATCAGACAATTGTCCCAGGAGGTGGTGCGTGTAGCCTGGGCCCCCACCCCTCTTGCCTGTGCCTCATGCTTCCTTATTTTTACCTTTGATGTTTAAGGCTTGCATAATTTAATTCCACTGATAAGGAGATTGAAAGAAAAGTGAAGATAGTTCAAATTTTTCTTTAAAATAACTTGGATAAGCCAAACATGCCCACGGGTTTAACATTTGGAAAACTGAAAACTGAAGCAGGGGGTAGGGGTGGGGGTTGGGGTTGGGGGGGGGATTTGTTAGAGTTCACTGTTAGTCTACAGAGTGAGTTCCAGGGCAGCCAGGGTGACACAGAGAGACCCTGTCTCAAAAAAAAAAAAAAAAATCAAAAGCCCACATCATTCTAAAAGTTTCTCTTGGTTTTTATTTTTCTCTCTTTTATTTCTTCTCTTTGTATAGAACACTTGGGTTTCTGGAAGCAGAGGACCCAAAAAGCCCTCTTCCTGTTGGTTCCCTGTAGTGACCAAAGCCAAGGCTGAAGCTAAGTTCAGCTGAGCCCTCCCTTGAGCCTCCAGTTGGAAGCAGCACATCCGCTGCACTGAGAGAGCTTTCCAATCAGCTGGGTGGGGAGAGGGACAGCAACCAACCTGAACCTTAGAGGGGGCATCCTTTCCATTGTGTGGAGAGGGGGATAGAGTAGATGACAGAGGGAGGGAGGGAGGGGTGGAGGGAGGGAGGGAGGGAGGGAAGGAGGGAGAGAGAAAGAGAATAAAGTTTGAAGGCAGTGAAAACAGTCTTAGGGTACATGAACAAAGGGCAGGTAGAAATGGCTGCTTCTCTCCACAACCTGGAGAAGCAGCCATATCCAGAACACCAGGTTTTGGGAGAAACGAGCTGTGAATGAAGACTGATTATGACCCTCACGGTACTCAGGAGGCACATGTCTGTTAACTACTGAAGGGGCGTTCTTTCAGATTTCGGTCACTCAGCTCTCTTAATCCTCTGTAAATACACAAACAAACACATCATTTCCTTACAGAAATAAAATCATATGGGGAAGATGTGAGAACTACCTCCTTCTGGAAAAAAAAAAAAACTACACAAGTACTCTCAAGTTACTTTTATGAAGAATTTGTAGGTTGTTTTTTTTTTTTTTTTTTTAAAATAAAAATTGATCGTGATCACCTTGACTTTGAACCTCAAATTCTCTCTATTCAACTTCAAGTTTGGGGTTTGCGTTTAATGGAGTTGGTGCAGGAGAACAACATGCTCACAAAAATCTATTTGAAGTTTGAATTCTGGATAAAATGGCCCTGTTTCTAAATTAGGTATGAGCCCTTACCCTGGACATAAGGAGCTTTTGTCGTGTAGACTTGAAGAATTTCCCAGCTGGGGCAATGCCAGTTCATAGATTCAGACAGATGGATTTTGATGGGGGTCTGCAATGCACACGCTCCCTTAGCAGATGTTTTTGAATAGTCTCAAGTAACATGCTTAGCTTGAAAACAAATATGGGATTGCTTATTTTAGAGTCAGTGGTAATTATTATCATTCGCAGAGTGTGAAAATGCACGCTCTGTTTTTTGCATCGTAGAATGCTAAGTTCGGATGTCATGTTCTAGCTCTAGACTCTTCGCGGTGTTGAACACACATAGAAACCACTTTGAATCTGAAACTCGGTGTTTGGCCATTGTGAAGGATTTTGTTTGTTTGCTTGCTTGCTTGCTTGCTTTTGCTTCCCTTGGTCCAATATCAGTGTTCATCAGCAATGAGGAAAGCTTCATGAAATTGCCCAGTAGAATCCAAGGTCTGGTCTGGTGTTTTACCTCAATGGAGTCCGTGAAGGCCGTGGAACTAAACCGCAAGGGAATTGTACTGGACCAGTGATCAGTGGACCCAGGGAGATAGGGAGAGAGAGCTGCTAACGGAGACATTTGGTACCCAGAGACTCTTGAGATCGCCAGCTGCACCTCTTCCCATAGTTGCCCCTAAACATCATTTTCTCCCGGTATTAAGCAAATTGAGTGCCAGAGAATCCAGCTGAAAATGTAGAAAACCGGGAGAGCAGACAGCTGGAAATAGGGATTTGAAGCTGATATAATTAGAACAGACATAAGTACATGCGTTAATATTCAGAGTGCCTCTTTAAAGAAAAGCACCTGGGTTCTATAGCTTAGGTGGATAAGAGTCTTCATCAGTGTCACGTGACCTCGTAAGATAAGCTGCGTAAGTGCTGTAGGAGAGAAAGGTCCCGCAGAAGAGGGCAGGGGTATAGTGGTTTATACCCAGGGCTGCAGAAGGCATCCTTGCGGAACAGCACAGTGTGAGTTCACCCTGAGGAAGGTCTAAAAAGAGCTCACCCAGCAGTGGCCAGCGTCTCCGCAGAAGCTCAGCAGCAAAGAAAAGTGACTCAGTGGGCCTGGGGAGGCAAGGTTGGACTCCACCACCAAGAACCAGTGTGCGATTGGATTGCTGGGCAGGCACCGTTAATCCACTGCAGGTCTCCTTACTTCCTACTGCCAGACTCCACACATTTAGTTCCGGAGGGAGGTGTTCATCTTCTGCTTGGAAGAAAACAATTGGAACTTGGGCAAGTGAGACATTTCATCCAGTAAAGGTGCCTGCGGCCAGCCAGAGGACCTGAGTTTGATTCCCGGTAACCACGAGGTGGGAGGGGAAAAGCAACTTCTGAGCAAAAGCTCCTACCCGTGTCTGGGTCTGTATTATTTCAAGGTTTCCTTTGAATCAGTGTAGAGGGTTAGTAAATTTATACTACGGTTTCCTCACAATGTGCTGGCAACTGTAACTGGTTTATAACTGTAGCCATTAGAATACTATCATAATAGTAACTGTATCTAGAGATCGTGGGTATCTCTAGGGACCTTTGGTGGTTGCATATCCTTTCAAAACCATCCTTCAGACGGTTGGGATTGTAAGGTATGTTTTATGCTTTTGTAGACAGCCATTCCTTCCTTTTTAAGTTATGGACAGCTTGGCTTGTAAAGAGAAGATACATCATGTCTTTTTGAGTGAACATAGAGGGCTTTCCAGAACCTTCTGCATCCTGGGCTGGCACGTCTGCGGCTTCTGCAGAGCATCTGTGAGGTGAACAGCTGTCAGGGTCTCTCTGCAGGCCTAGCATTTGTTGCTCTTTTCAGATAGCTGGCATTTTTGATGAGCAGGTGCAAGTTTCTAAGTTTTATTTGAAGAAAATACAATTTTATTTTTGAGCAGCTATAAAGCGTAATTTCGGGTTTATTTGTTGGGAAGTGAAAACATCAGATGCATTTTGATGTATTTGTGGCATTTTGAGGTTCTCAGCCAAACTCTGTAAGAACACTGGCAAGAGGTTCCTCTAGCCGTAGTTCAAGGTCTTACTGAGCATATTATTTCAGACTTGTGTTAGTAAGATGCCAGGCCGTTTATTTGTACTTCGTGGACATCGGGAGGGAATGCAAGCCATTCTTGTTTGCCTTTCGCGCGGTTTGAATCATTATATAAATGAAGATATCAGATAAGGCCATGAATAATAGTTATGTAAAATTGGTAAATGAAGAAGATTCAGAAATGGGATACAGTGTTTTTCTGGGAGTCAAATACATGCTAGTCTTGACACTTTGATTAACGAGCAGTGAATTGATGGTGTCTACTGCCAAACACCTGCTTTATTCAGAACATTCTTCTGCTCACATGTCATAGCAGACTAAAAAAAAAAAAAGTGTTAAGATAAAGTCTTTTCTTTGTCATGACACAAAAGCTTACCCGATTTCCTATTTTAAAAAAGTGTTCCCTATACTATTGAAAAGGTCATGAAACTGACCCAAAAAAATTACAAATGCTCTTTGTATCGTGTTTTAGAAGGCATCGGAAGAACAGTGAAGAACAACGTCCTAGCAGCAAGGTTTGTTTATGAGAACACACTGCAGAGGAGATGGTTAGGGCTTGGAGAGGGAGGTGAGCAATATGCACTCATGCTGAGGGGTGACATGCAGCCAGCTATCAGGAAGGCCTTGTCTGTAGCTTCATCATCGGTTGACTGCTTGGCTCAAGGCAGGGCGCTCCCTCACTGTTTTATTATTATTATTATTATTATTATTATTATTATTATTATTATTATCATCATCATCATCATCATTATTATTATTCACTTTACATCCCAATCGCTGCCCTCCCAGTCCCCCTTCTCCTCTGAGAGGGTGGAGGCCCCCCTGAGTACCCGCAACCCTGACACATGAAATCTCTGCAGGGCTAGGCGCTTCCTCTCCCACTGAGTCCAGGCAAGGAAGCCCAGCTAGAAGAGCATATCCCGCAGATGGGCCGACAGCTGTAGGGACAGCCCCTGCTCCAGTTGTTCAGGAGACACATGAGCACTGAGCTGTGCAGCAGCTCCATCTGTGTGGGGGACCGAGGTTCAGCCTGTGCTTGCTCTCTGGTTGGTGGTTTGGGTACGCCACCACTTGTTTTTCATCTTTAAAATGAAGCTGCTGCCAGGCAGAGGTGGCGCACGCCTTTAATCCCAGCGCTCGGGAGGCAGAGGCAGGCGGATTTCTAAGTTCTGAGGCCAGCCTGGTCTACAGAGTGAGTTCCAGGACAGCCAGGGCTATACAGAGAAACCCTGTCTTGAAAAAAAAAAAAAAAAAAAAAAAAAAAAAAAAAAAACAGACAAACAAACCAAAACCAAAACCAAAACCAAAAAACTGAAGCTGATAATCCTTTCGTGAGAGAATGGTTTTAAGAGAACAGTAACAGCATGGGGTAGGTAAAGTGTTTAAAGTGCTAGCTCTTAATATTTATTGTTGGAGACGCCCCACATTAAGGTCGAGATGCCTGGGACCCCTGATTACAAGGAAGAAAAACCTGCTGGGGGCAGAGTGGGGAAGGTACCATGTTTCAGAGTGCAAGGCCATGGCCTCTTGTGGGCCCCAGTTAGAGTGCTGAGAGGCACCAAGGCCTGCTTCTTTGGCGCAAGCACCTCGCGATGCCATTTCTGCAATTTTTCTTAGTATTTATTATTTTCTTTATCTATTTACTATTTCCTTTCTTTCTCTCTTTCTTTCTTTTTGGATTGATTGATTGATTTTGGTTTTTCGAGACAGGGTTTCTCTGAGTAGTCCTGGCTGTCTTGGAACTCACTCTGTAGACCAAGCTGGCCTCAAACTCAGAGATCCATCTGCCCCTGTTTTCCAAGTGCTGGGATTAAAAGCATGCACTACCACTGCCAGGCTCTTTCTTTTTCTTTCTTCCTTTCTTCTTTTCTTCTTTCTTTCTTTTCTTTCTTTCTTTCTTTCTTTCTTTCTTTCTTTCTTTCTTTCTTTCTTTCTTTCTTTCTTTCCTTCTTCCTTGGTTAAACCAGTATTTAGTAACCTGGCAAGATCTAATAGGAGCCTGTTTGATATCCAGAAATTAGATGTTACCAATAATATTAAAGTGAAGGCTGTTCATGAATTCAAGAGAAATGTGTGTTACAAAGTGAAGGCTGTTCATGAATTCAAGAGAAACTTGTGTTACAGTCACTCGCTCTAAGTGGAAATGAGAGTAACCTAGAGCCACAGGCAGAGATGACTAATTCTGCAGCCGTCGTCCCAGTCTTAGTCTCTCAATTCTGTATAATAAAAACAGGATATTTTTGTTATAAAATTGAGGATGGAATAATATACAGATAGTTCCCGGAAGGTCAGCAGTAGGTCCCTTGGGCTCAGGGATGATGGTGGCAGCACCCCCAGGAATTCTCCATACAGGTTAGGTGAGGATGATTTTGTGGACAGACAGATGGGGTCCAAAAATTATAAAGACTGCATAGTCATCAGTATGACCTCATGCTTGCCCTTTTAGGAAATGGTATTGTCTCACATATGTCTGAAAGATACTGATTTTGTAGCCACAATACTGCTGCCCCCAACCTTACCAGAGACTGGTGGTTGGAAGATATAAAAAATTGTGCTTGCTATAAAATTTTGGTGCCTGAAATTGTATGGTTCCCTTTTTTCTGTTCTAAATCTGTATTACTCTGTGTCACAAGAAAATGTTGGCACAGAAATATAGAGAAGCATTTATCAACCCGCACGTGAATTTTGTAATCTAATTTCCTTGTATGATTTCAATAAAAGACTGGGGCTGAGTCAAGTCTAGAAGAGCACCCTGACTCCTGAGTTCAAGGACTCACATGCCAAAACACCAGCCTGGCAGTATTGCATCTCAGTTGTGTGTTTTCTTATTCGCCTACCAGGTATCCTGAGTCCTTGACAACCCCCAACTCTTGTCGAGGCTGGACCCAGGCATATTATCACTGTTTCCTTATGAAAGTGATAGAAATCAGAGCGTTTAGGTACAGGATGTGCTGTATTCAAGGCACTTCCTAAAAGCTCTCGGCGGCTCTACTAACGGCTCAGTCAGTAGAGTGTCAGCCACGAGAGCCGGAAGACCTGAGTTGGATTCCCCAGGACTCACATATGAGGCAGAGCATGGTGGTAACAGAGGAGAGATATAAATGCATCCCTAGGACTCCTTGGCCAGCTACCTAACGTCCAGGAAAGTGAGAAACTATGTCTCAAAAAATAAAGTAACATGAGTTTTGGTTTTTTTTTTTTAAAGAAAGAAAGGCATATGGAAATACAACTCACATAAAGTGAGTACCCTTCTAAAGTACACACTGAAGTGGTTTTTTAGTATGTCCACTCACCCTTACCTAAAGGAAATCCCAGGATTTATATCTTATTGGTTTTTACTCAAACCTGCAAAAACATGAAGCAGCTCCCTGTCCAGATGTATCTGGATATTCCAGGTGTTTCATGTAAACAGTTGCACAATGGACACAGACTAGTTGGGTCTTCTTGATTGTGTGACAAATTCATATTTAACTTTTTAAGGAAGTGGGGATAGCTTTAGCATTTTACATGTTTCTTCCTCCTTCCCTCCCTCCCTCCCTCTGTCCCTCCCTCCCTCCCTCCCTTTCTTGCTTTCTATACCAGCAGTGGACTCACAGTTCACCATAGGTTAATCAACACCTGACCAGCCTTTTCAATGAAGCCATCCTAGAGAGAGTGTGAATAGCATCCCCCAGAGGATCTGTGTGAATGTCTTGAGGAATGAATGAATTAAAATTCTTTAACTTCCATCTGGATTGTTTGTCTTTGCAGGGCTGTAAGAGTTCTTAGTGTTTCTGAACTCTTAAGCCTAATTGGTAAATTTTTTTTTTTTTTTTTTTTTTTTTTTTTTTTTTTTTTTTTTTTTTTTTTTTTTNNNNCCTGGAACTCACTTTGTAGACCAGGCTGGCCTCGAACTCAGAAATCCGCCTGCCTCTGCCTCCCAAGTGCTGGGATTAAAGGTGTGCGCCACCACGCCCAGCTCTAATTGGTAAATTTCTTGTGACTGTCTTATTTGGTGGATCCTGTTTTCAATTGCTTGATACTACACTGCCAGACATAAGGTTTTGTATTTCAATGACGTCCAATTTATTTATTTCTTTTTGTTGCTTCATATGTCTTTTCTAAAAAAAGGCCTAACCCAAGATTATCAGAATCTGTACTGTTTTTTAAAAAAGATTTATTCATTTTATATACTGTCGCTGTCTTCAGGTACACACCAGAAGAGGGCATCAGATCCCATTACCGATGGTTGTGAGCCACCACGGGGTTGCTGGGAATTGTACTCAGGACCTCTAGAAGAACATTCAGTGCTCTGGACCACTGAGCCGTCTCTCCAGCCCTAGACATTTTTTCCCCTAGGAATCTTATATTCTTACTTCTTATATTTGCATCTCTAGCTCATTTTTGAATAGATGTGTATTCTTTCTGAACATATATTTGGAATACACACGCACCTAATGAGAATGATGTCAAGTAAGGGTCTACAGGCATTTTTGTACATGAGTATTTAATTGTCTTACACAATCGGTTGAACCGAATTGTTCTGGCATCCTGTCAACACCTTCATTCCTACATTAAAATGAATGCCAACTCTTTATGAATCAAAAATGAGGGAGCCGATTGCTAGTTGTATTGTCTTCCAAATGATTGGACTAAAACAATATCTCTGTTGTCTCATCTATAAAGAGATAGGAATAATACCTTACTGTATCACTTAATGTATATACTACTTAGTAAAGACAGAGGCCTAGCTCAGTTTTTTTTAAAAGAAATTACTGGTGTGTTAATCCACAAATAAGAAGTGATATTATGTGTTAATTAAAACAAAATCTTGAGATGTATTCATTTATTCATCTCCCTATTCAAGAAAACTTACCCAGTGCCTTTATTAGAATAAGAAAATTGAAGAGATAAAATCTTTGCCCTTGGAGAGGGCTTACTCTGTACTAGAGGACAGAGCAATAAGTCATTAAACATCTAACATAACATCAGGTAGGACTAAGTATAGGTGAAGGAAGGATAAACAGATTGTAGAGAACCGGAAGCATATGATGCATGAGGAAGATTCATGAAGGGTGGAGATATATGGGAAGAGGTGTAAGTGAAGGGAGGAGATGAGCTTCTGGAGTATGGTCCAAACTAAGAAAGTGTGGAGAACAAGAGTGAAAACGGGCTGCCTCAGAAATCAGCAGGAGCGGTGGTAGTGGATCAAGTCAGAAGTGATGACTGGCATCTAATTAGATTGCATTTGGAAAGCACCATCTGGTTAGGGTTAGGTTAGTTGTAGGATGAGTCTTCCAAGATTGGTTCAAAAGATAGGCACGTAATGGGGTCATTTAAGCCCACAGACTATAAACCTACAGAAGGGCAGGTGGACAGAGCTTTCAGAGCACTAGAGACCTAGTCAGGCAACTAAGATATGAGTCTGGAGTTTAGAGAAGACCATATGACTACATGATATAGCTTGGAGAATCACCAGGATGCCTTTAGTGCTTAAAGTCAGAACTGGATGAGGTTCCCTGAGTAACTAAGCAACAGAAAGAAGAGGGGAACTGAGAAGTGAGCCCTATAACAATTCTACCTTAGCCCCTGGGAAGCGTCATCAAGGATCCCGAAGTGGTATGAACAGTAGCTTACCAAGAAGCAGCAGGAAACATGGTGTCCCAGAAGCCAAGTAAGGAAAGAATTTGAATAAGGAGAGACTGGTCTGGGGTGTCAATTTTCTGAAAGTTCTGGGTATGATAATGGCCAAAAGATGATCACTGCAAGATGGAGATTACTTGGCAAATGTTGTTGTCTCACAGAGTGGGCTGGTGATCAACAAGAGGTTGAAGAAGTAAATGCGATGACCTCTGTAGGTGCTGTAGTCTGTGCTCAGTCATAGTACATATGTAACTTGTGGTCCAGTCCAGAGGCAGCATAATAGGTTGAAAAGATAAACCTATGCTCACCCATTCTTGTTTTCATGACCTTAAGCAAATCATTGTTTGAATGCTGGACTTCTTTTCTCTTATGTATTAACTAGAGAAGGTAATACACATCACTCATCCGATGTTGCCATCAGTGTCCCATTCTGGAGCAGTTTCTGTCACGTAATTTTCACATTATAAAATAATCATATTCTGCTCATTTTTTTCCTGTTGTGTATAGTATATGCATGTGTGCTGATGCAAATTCATGTTTCCAAATTTATATGGTGGGCAGATGCTGACATCAGGTATCTCCCTCTATTGCTGTCCACTTCATTCTTGGAGGCAAGGTCTCTTAGAATCAGAAGCTCACCAGTTTGACTGCACAGGCTGGCCAGTGAGCTCCAGAGAGCCAACCATCTCTATGCAATTGCTAGGATTACGGCACTTGGTGCTGTGTCCAGCTTTTACTTGGCTACTGCGGAACTAAAGGCAGATCTTCTTGTTCACACAGCAAACACTTTATCCTCTCAGATCCTTCCCAGTTATGCTGATTTTATTCAAACCCCCACCAGGCCCCAAGCAGGATTGCTGTTCTTCATTGCTCATGATGGACAAATCCCTTGCTTTGTAGGAGTGAGAAGACTGCACAAAGGAGGAGACACACTTGTGTTCTGACTGGACCTTTTTAGGGAAGAAGAATTGAGGCATATCTCTGATAAGGGAAACAAACCGTGTGTGACTGATATCAAGTGTGTCAAAAGGCTGCCTAAAAGAATAAGAGCTTTCACTGGGGAGAAAGGTAGAAAATAGGGCACGAAGATCCCTAAAGCCAGCATGACCTTTATATAATCTTCATGTGATTTTAAATGAAAGATGTGTACGTGCCAATTATTCCCACTCATGTAAGACCTCAGTGCCTCTCTATAGACCTGAGTTTAAAAGCAACCACAGTTACTAGCTAGAAGTAGCACAAATATGCAAGGCAAGTCCATAGCCCTAGCACTCATTTTAGAGATAAATCCACACTATCTGTTAGCATTCTGTCTAAACTCCACCCCACAGTTACCTGGCAACAGCCAGGTAGGCCTGGCCTACTATAAGAGGGGCTGCTTGCCCCCTCCTCTCCCTCTTGCTCCCCCTCTCTCCCCATTCCCTTCCCCTTGGAATTCCCCTTCCACATGGTCATGGCCAGCCTCTACTTCTCTACTCTCTCCCTTTCTCTGCCTCTACTTCCCTCTTAACTCCCCTACCCATGCCCTGAATAAACTCTATTCTATACTATACCATCTGTGGCTGTCCCTCAGGGGGAAGGGATGCCTCAGCATGGTCCTGCTGAGACACCCCCTCCCCCCATACCTCACCACACCCCCATGGAACATTCTACTTATTTATCTTTTTATAAACACATCACTGATGCTATTTTCTGGGTGTCAATTGGATGGGGCTTGGGATTCTACAGGGAAAAATGTTATGTTGTGCTATTTTTCTTTACTATGAGAGTTTTGACCTTTCCCTTTCGATGGTTAACATATTTGTTGCTTTAATAAAATGATGGAGGTGTTGAATTCTTTGATTTAGCAAAGTTAAAAGGTGTTAAATTTAAGTTTCATTCCCTTATTTTTATTGTTTTATTTTTTATATTCTTGGTCTATAAAATGTCCTAGTGTCTGAAATTCTGTATCTTTTTTTTTTTGGTTTTTTGAGACAGGGTTTCTCTGTATAGCCCTGGCTGTCCTGGAACTCACTTTGTAGACTAGGCTGGTCTCAAACTCAGAAATCCGCCTGCCTCTGCCTCCCAAGTGCTGGGATTAAAGGTGTGCTCCACCACCGCCCAAAGAAATGCTATGTCTTAAAGAAGCACAGCTTCTAAGTCCTACAAAGATTGCTTCACTTAACTGTGAAGATACCATGGAGAGTTTATAGTTACCATTGTTGTTAATAGATGATGGGTCTGTCAACCAGAGGACTTTAGGAATGCTCTCATCCTCTCAGACAGCCGAAGCTTCTGTTTACATATAAAACTCCAAGTCTGATTTATGCAAATTAATTCAGAGCTGTGCTATTTAATTTTAACTCCCAACCAAAGAGGTTGACCAGATGTTCAGACAACATCATACTGAATATTCCTGAAAATCCTTCTCAGCCCCATAGAAGGATTTGATGAATTGGGGAAAGTGGAAAAGTGAAGTCTTGCCAGGAGCTGTTATGCACCAATTCATGTTTCTGTAGTTTTCACTTCACATCTGTATGACAAAGACAGGCATCCGAGGGGAGCTAAAGTAAAATCACTCTAGTTGACATCAAAAAAATTCTTGGCAGGATATTTTCCAAACTGTCTTATATTGTTTCTCCTTGCAAGGATGTTATAGGGCACACACATCAACCAGATCCGCCACTGAACAGACATGCTCTCCTAAACCTTTTGCAAAAGTATCTGTTCATTATTTATATTACTGTTATTTCGTTCTTTGACCTCCTAACTCAGTCAATCATGCGTATTCTACATGCTATACTACGAGACAGGGTGATTATACGTGACATAACTTTTGGTCTCAAGAACTCTGTTATTACACAATAGGACATAGAGTACCAGTGCTTTACGGGAAGTGTTGTTATATTGGAGAAGTATATACCAGCTTTTGGTGTTCTGACTGGCCTGGGAGTAAATTTTGACTCTCCCATTTAATTTTATGACTCTCTCTTCATAGCATGGAGATAATAATCCTGACATCACTTGGTATTTGGCTGTATCCCTGGTTGTTATAATAACTAAAAGAAGTACTGTTTTCATTCATTTATCAAGGGTTCACTGAATGTATGCATGAAAGAAACATACACAGCAAAGATCCTGGCATGATGTGAGTGCTTAATTACAGTCATAATCATTTCAACTTTCATTCTGTGTATTGATTCAGAGAACTGGCCTTTTGCCACAATGTGCTGCGATAAAGTCCTTATCTTGGTAATATGTCTGAGCATTTCTCCCAAGCCTACGGCATTCCACCAATCATGGAATTCTATTGTCAGTGCCTGGGGAGTGGCTGATGGCCCATGGCTGCTTTGTCTGTTGCCCTTGGGATAGTCCTCGTTGGATATTCCAGTCTTAGAGTTTATGTGGTGTCTCTGCTTACACACATGGGTGCTAGTATAGATATTATCCCTTGGACTGGGTGCGGCTTGACGTATTTCATAATTCAATTTGTTCTCACTACATTCCTTCAAAACGGGTTTCTTTCCAGATACCAGGCCCATACCCCATCTTCATAATGTGGCTCTGCCACATCTTACTCTCTGGATCAACGCACAGAGGGCAGATATGACTTACAGCTCCAGACGGTGTGGGACACAGCTACATATGTGTCAGAGACACCTATCAGAAGACTGAAATCCAAAACAAAAGTATTAAAAGCACATTCGTTAAACAGACAGAGATGGCTCAACAGTCAGATAAATGCTTAGGGCAAACAGAACAAATTGTTATACCAAGTACAAGCTAAGGGTTTCAAATTCGGCTGGCAGCTCTGAATTCTGTCTTATAAGGAAGGTTTACTGATTGCCCTGGAGAAAGGAGATGCAGATGAGTGTTGTGTCATTATCATTGGTAGTATCACTAATATCTTTCCCCCGGTGCCAGTTTTATTACTAATACACTAAAAAAAAAAAAAAAAAAAAAAAAAGAGTGGAATTGTACTGTGTGCCAGCTGAATAATAAAAAAAAATTAGCATGGGGCTGTGCAGATCCTATAAGGTAGAATTTGGACAAGTAGGTGTGAAATGGTCTTCAGGAGAGAAGTTCCTTCAAAGAAACAGATTAGATATAAATCCACCAGAGGATTGGGTGGAGGAAGGATACTGGCAAAGATGCCCAGACAAGAAAGTTAAGCAAGATGAGAGGCAAGCTCTTAGGGCTGCCGAACACAGACGGGGCCGTCAGGAGGACGCACAAATGGAAAGATTCAGGGCAGTTTCTGTCTTTACTTACGGGATTCAGATAATCTTTTATTATTAAAGCAAGCATGTATTCATGTTACACTGCCATGAGTTTCCCCCGTGGAGTAAGGACCCTTTCTTCCAAAAGTTCCTGTTTTTCTAAAACCAGATCCCTGGCAACTCACAAACGAAAAATGTGTCAAAAGTGACATCTTCAGGTATATTTCCCTCTACCGGATGCTCACACAATCCTTAACCATGCTTGTTCCCAGATGACTTACAGGGTTCTTATGGCTGTCCAATGGCAAAGACGGTCCTCTTACAAGGAGAGTAAAGATAAATCATAAGATCGGGCTCAGAACTTAAGTTCTAATAGTTCAAATATACGCATTTTGAAATCAATTTAAATTGGCTAAGAGTCGTCACCACCTTCAAAATATGCTGTTGCTTTGAAAAAGATTTTGAGTCAGTCCCTGTTAAATCTGGCTCGGCAGGTAAATAGTTGTTCATTCTGCTTGGAATGCGTGTTGTTTATTATTACAGGTTTTGTTGTTGCTTGGGTCTGAATGCCATGTTCCCAAATCGAGTTGTCTCTGACGCTAACAACAGGCTGCTATTCTCACTTATCTTGCAAAGTTTTCCTTTGTTTTGATTGGGAGAGCAAAGCCATGTTGCCACACGTCTGTTCAAATGAATTAGCATTACATTCCGCGCTGATTCATCCAGAAGGAATGAGCCCACATAGCAGAGACTATCACCACATGTGTCAGAAAGCGTTCCCGCAAAGCACACTGGGAGCCACCCTTTTTCTTATTTTCCCCTTGTTGTAATGACACTGTCTCTTGGCCTTGAACTTGAGGTAAGGAGTCAAGTGGAGCTGCCAAAATAAGGCAGATCCACAGAAAATGGCAAGGTGGGGGAAGGTGTGGCTAGGGTCAGGAAGGGGGGAGGAACAGGAATTTCTGTTTCTCAGGACAGGTAGTTTAGGCACATAATGTCCCTACCAAGGGAATTGTGACTTGAAAAACTCTATTCCCCAGCAAGGTGGCACCTGAAACCTGCAACTGGCCTTTGAGAGAAGGAAAGGCGGAACATAGTCCTTTCCTGTTAAGTCGTCGTTCCTTATGAATGCATGGGCTGGGCACACCAGATGGATCAGTGGGTAAGGGGCTTGCTGCCAAGCCTGACACCTGAGTTCAATCCCCAGAGCTGGCATGGCAGTTGAAGTCAACTCCTGACCTCCACCCATACTTGAACTCATACACGCACATACTCACTCACAAAGGAATAAGATGTAGTGAAGATTAAAAAACAAAACAAAACAAAAAAAAAAAACCTAGGCTTGAACACAGGAATAAGTGAAGTCATGAATAAAGAGTAAAAATGGTTTGGTGATTGTAAGTTACCACTGCATATGTACATTAAAGAAAATTGTGTGCTTCGTGTGATGGCCGGAGCACAACATGAAATTTCTATTTGGAACTAATTATTTAGGGGACATGCCTTATATCAAGAGCCTTGAGTGTTTTTCAAGGAGTTGGAGAAGTAACATCATTTTTCCTTACATGGGACTTTACAAGATAATTTACCTGCATGAAAAGCATAATATAAACAATGTCTCATGTACAAAGTTGCTTTCCACCTGTGTTTAGAATGGACCTTGGCCCCACCCTAACCTACCATAGCACTCATGCATGGTTCATCACTTTATCCCCCAGTCCTGAAGAAATAGAGTCAATAGTTTTGACTGAAGGAATTACTTCAGACTAAAAGTGATGAAACATGCTATGTTGGTTACTTTTCCAATCCTGTGATAAAGCATTGCAACCAAGCACCTTACAGAGAAGAAAAAGTTTGTATTGGCTTATGGCTTAGAGTTCTCATGGCCAGGACTCATCGAAGCAGTGGTGGCGCACGCCTTTAATCCCAGCACTTGGGAGGCAGAGGCAGGTGGATTTCTAAGTTCTGAGGCCAGCCTGGTCTACAGAGTGAGTTCCAGGACAGCCAGGGCTACACAGAGAAACCCTGTCTTGGAAAGAAAAACAAAAACAAACAAACAAACAAAAAAACAGACAAACAAACAAAAACCAAAACCCAAACCAAAAAACTGAAGCTGATAATCCTTTCGTGAGAGAATGGTTTTAAGAGAACAGTAACAGCATGGGGTAGGTAAAGTGTTTAAAGTGCTAGCTCTTAATATTTATTGTTGGAGACGCCCCACATTAAGGTCGAGATGCCTGGGACCCCTGGTTACAAGGAAGAAAAACCTGCCGGGGGCAGAGTGGGGAAGGTACCATGTTTCAGAGTGCAAGGCCATGGCCTCTTGTGGGCCCCCCGTTAGAGTGCTGAGAGGCCCCAAGGCCTGCTTCTTTGGCGCAAGCATCGAAGCAGGAAGCAGAGAGCTCGCAGCAACCTCTACCGCAAGCACGGAGCAGAGAGAGTGAACTGGAAATGTCAAGAGTGGGTTTTAATCTCAAAGGGCCCGTCCTTGGTGACATACTTCCTCCAGCGAGGCTGGGCCACCTAAACCTTCCCAAACAGTTCCATCATCTGGGATCAAACCGTCAGAAGCCTGAGGCTATGGAGGACATAACTCATTCAAGCCACCACATAGGCAGGTAATTCCCACCGACACCTTTTATACTCTGGGCTGCATCAGAGGTGTGCTAGCACAGGAGGGGCTGAAAGTATTGTATCTTCCTTACTACATTTTATTTGAGGTGGATTAAGAATACAGCCTATTTCCAACAAGCTCAGAATGCTAATGACCTCTCATGAGTGCTCACATTCATTTATTTCTGTTATTCATTATAATGAAAGAAGAGGGACCAGCCAGGCAAGTTGGGTATCACAGAAGAGTTAGCAGGATGGTGTTAAATCTGCCTGTCCTGTTCAGCGCTACGATGGCCACGTTGTGTGAGCCAGTGCGGGTGAAGTGAACCACCGCTTAGGGATGCGTGACTTCGGATGGACTCAGAGATGAGAAGGCTTGTAATCCTAAGGGTAGGACTTGTTTTTTGTTTTTGAGACAGAGTTTCATTGTATAGACCTGACTGGCCTGGAACTCACTTTGTAGACCACCCTGGCCTGGAACTCAGAGAGATCCCACTATCTCTGCCTCCCAAATGCTGGGATTAAAGGTGTGCACCACCACACCCTGATTCTAAGGATATAATTTAAAAAAAAAAAATCATTTCCCTTTTGCGGTCACATAATGATTTTCTTTCTTGTGATATTTTTCTCTTTCTACAATTAATTCTTAAAACATTCTTATGCTTTTTAAAAAAAATAATTCTTTGAGCATTTCATCCAGTGGAGTTTCATCATATTCACCCCTCCCTCGAGCCCCTCCCAGCTCACCCGCCCCCCAACCACCCAACTTTTTGCTCTCTTAAAACAGCTGGTGCTGGGCTGGTGAGATGGCTCAGCTGGTAAGAGCACCCGACTGCTCTTCTGAAGGTCCTGAGTTCAAATCCCAGCAACCACATGGTGGCTCACAACCATCCGTAACGAGATCTGACGCCTTCTTCTGGTGTGTCTGAAGACGGCTACAGTGTACTTACATACAATAAATAAATAAATAAATCTTTAAAAAAAAAAAAACAAAAACAGCTGGTGCTGCCAATATACTCTTGGAGTGTGATCTTCTCCAGGAGTATGACCAACTGACCAGGGACCACTTCTTTAAGAACGACTCTCATCATTAGCTAGGCATGGGTGGGACTTTGTGCCCACCTCTGGTCTCCATGCTGGGATTCTGCTAACTAAGGCCTGGAAGAGCCACCAGCATTCTTGTTAGCAAAGGAAAAATTAAAACCGTCTACACATGGAAGAGAGTATTGGCAGCATATTTTCTCAAGAACTATACAAGCAGTGGTGTTTGCTGCCTCCCTGACCTTCAGATGAAAAGGACAGTTGCAGGGCACAACCTTTACCTCACATATACAAGGGTCTGGGCTTGTTTCCCAGGACAGGAGGGGGCAGGAACTAGCTGAAAGGACTGTACTGAGAGGCATTCTAGTCAAATGGCTGGCACCTAGGAAGCAAATGGTCTCTCTCTGTAAACCTTCATCCCCCTCCCCCCTCTTCCTTTCCCTCTCCCTTTCCCTTCCCCTTCCTTGCCCCTTTCAAAGAAATAGACCATCTGTGAAGACTTTAATGAATCATTAGTACGTCATTTATGTCTCTTGTTAAATCCTAGAAATTTCATTCTGTATGAAGAAAACATACATGGATGGGCTAGGGTTTGAGAACATCTATTTCTTCATCCCCAACTCCTTTACAGGATGGTGTGTGTGTGTGTGTGTGTGTGTGTGTGTGTGTGTGTGTGTGTTATGCAAAGGAGTGCCTGTAGAAGCTGGAAGCCAGAAGCTGATCTTATTTTCCGAGCCAAAGTGTCTCACTGAAGCTGGAGCTCTGCAATTAGCTAGACTGGCTGGCCAGCAGGTTCCAGGAATCCACCTGACTCAACTCAATGGTGCCAGGTTTGCAGGATCATGCTGGGATACCCAACTTTCTGTGTAGATGATGAGAATCCAAGCTTGGGTCCCCATGCTTGCTCAGCAGGCACTTAATCAACTGAGCCATTCCCTCAGACAATGTTTGTATTGTCATGAGACAATTCACGTTTTAAAAGACATTTGGCTGGAGGGTGAAGGATGAAAAGTCACTTATAGGATTATCCACTTAAAAAAAAAAATCCAAATTTCTTTAAAAATATAGTACAAGCCTTTCCAAGCATGGTAGCTACAGTACAGTCTCCTGCCTTACCGGCTTGATGCACTATCTATACGTCATTTATCTACACAGGAGCATTTTCATTAGAGGAAATAACCGAGCAAAGATTATAAATCATAAATTAGGAAACGGATTGATTCTAGAATGCGTGATGATTATTGTCCATAGGGGTAGTCAGGTGGTCTTGCCAAGGATCCTGGAGTAGACACTACTGTAAACCTCTGTATGCTGTAGGACTATTGTTCTCCCAAATATAGCTCCTTTGTGTGGAGGTCCAGGAAATCCAGTGGTAGAAGGAAACAATGGAATTCTGCTCAGGAGTGTTTCTAAGTAGCAAGCCTTTGATAAAAGCAGACTAGGGAGGAGACACCACAATTGTTCTTTACCAGTAACTGTTTAAAGTATTTGATTATAAATGGATACTATGTGGTAGGTTCGTGATCGAGAAGATTCTTGTTCTTACGTGCTCGCTAAAGGAAAAAGTGAAGGGTGCACACCGTCCTGTGTATTGTATGGATGCTTCACATGTCAATGAAAAAGCCCACGGCCTATGGCTTAGGCAGAAAAATAGAGGTGGGACATTGGGAGGAGAAAGCATTCTGGGAAATAAAGGGGAGGAGCCTGAAAAGAGGGGCGGAGACGCATAGCTGCTTGGTGCCTGAGCACAGGCAACCTGCCACGCACGTGGCAAAAGGTAGGTTAAAATAAATAGGTATATTCAGTTATGGTCTAGTCAGAGTAGAGTCTGTGGTCTACTATATGGCCAAGATATTTGTAAATATATTTTGAGTCTGAGTCATATCTCTTGGGGACCTGGGGCTGGGAGACAGAACTGGGCCTAACTTCAACAGTGTGCCGAAAGCACAGGAGTCACATAAAATCTGAGCTCTTAATGCTGAATTCGGACGTTACTATACACTGGGTCTACTTCCAAGGTGCTGATGAGAAGAGCAACCTGACCTATAGACTGCACATAAGCTCATTTCCAATAGGAAAAAGAAATCAAAGTGGAAGTGACACAAGGATACCAGTGGGAAGGATTGACTGCAAAAAGGTCACCAAACCTCCTGACAGCAGAGGGCCTTGAGAACTGGCTAAACCTTCTAAAACTTGGAAGAGTATGGGCTGTTTTCTCTCTCTCTCTCTCTCTCTCTCTTTCTAACTTTATTTTGTATGATAATTTTGTATGTGTGTGCCCATGTTTGTGTGAATGCTTGTGTGGGGGTATACATGTGTTCACATATGTACAAGCATGTGAAAGCCAGATGACATCCTCAGAGTTGCTGTGTGCAGGGTCTCTCAGTAACTTAGAGCTTTCCCAAGCAGGCTATGGTACTGCAGGTATCCATATGTCCTTGCGTTCCCACATCTGGAATTACAAAGAAGTGTCACCACGCCTACCTTTTTTTTTTTTTTTTTACATGCATTCTAGATATTGAATTCTCAACATTAATTTCCATCTCTTTTTGTCCTGGGTTAGATTTTGATCCACGCGTGTATATATTTGGTCAACTTACATGTGTGTATGTGTATTTGCATGCATTTATGTATGTGTGTGTACACATATGTACTTGTGTTTGTGTGTACGTATATGTGTGCACAGATGCCTATGCTTGTATGTGTGTGTATAAACCATTTGTAGGCACAGGAGAGACCATTCAACACCAGTTGAATGACAGCACTTGAGGCTTTACAACAGAGCAATATGAGCAAAAGTAGCATCCTGAGAAAGCAGACTTTCTCTCGTAATCAGGGGAGATGAGTGTGCAGGCAACTAGACACAGCCTTGTCAGTTCTCTGGACAGGGCACCCAGCTCCTGGGTGTGGAGGCAGTCTTGCAGACAAGTGTCTGGAAAAGGAAATCTGTAGGCTCTGTTTTCGCATCTCTGGGTTTTTTTGAACACTGGGATTCTGCTTAACTGTGTCAGGTACTCAGGGCCCGAACCACGAAGGACGGTGCCTGCAATCTTTGGGCCCATGGATGTCTCTCTCTCTCTCTCTCTCTCTCTCTGCTTTCCATCACTGACAGTGCTGGAATTTCCCCGAGGCTGAGGCTTCTCCTCTGCATCCTCCAGTGTGACCTGTCGGTTCGGCTTCATCTTTTCATCATATGAGGAATGCAATTAGTCAGAATGTTTGAAAAGTATAAATCCAAGAAGCATCACCCATGGCTAGAATCATCTTTTAGCATATTTTCTTTATACTTTTATACTATACATTTTTAATTCTAAAAAAAAGAAGAAAAAACATTGTAAGCTTTGAGCATTCCCTACCACTTTGCCTCCTTAATGCTTTACTGACTGGGGAGCTGATTGATTAGTGAAATTCCAAAACAGGTCTTCTAATGTAATTCATTACTGAGACCAAGCCAAGGACAAGGAGAGTCCCTGAGACCCCCCAAAGCCTGGGAATAGAATAGGGTATTTTAAATTTAAGTTGCGAGCGTCTCTCCGGGATGTTCTGTCCTTTGCAGCAAACACTGTGGGGTGTGTGTGTGTGTGTGTGTGTGTGTGTGTGTGTGTGTGTGTGTGTGATTAGCGATGAGTCATGCTGGCAGGGCAGGCTAAGGAGAAGGCAGCCACACCTGGCGACACACACAGTACTTGGTCTGTTAAAACAGGCCTGTGCCATGAGACTCAATATGATTACGATGACACTCTGGGAGGTTGTCCAGAAGCCACTAGACTCCCTGATAGTCGCTGAGCTCTGACAACACAGGAAATTTCAGGAGAAGCTCCACATATCCTTTCACGTGTATTCTCTCATAAATAAGCATTCCCTTCAAAGGCCACACAGAGCCACTCAGTGGACAAACCCGGAGGACGCTGCACTAAGCAGACTGAGACGGATGTACAGAGAGACATGCCTCATGATCTCACTGTGTGTTCAGTGTAAAAGTGAGGATGGGTAGGAAAGGAGACGTTGATCAGAGGGTGAGACCTCTCCATCACAGCCACACAACCGCATAAATTCTGGAGATCAGTGTGCAGGGGTGACCGTAGCGAATCGCACTGTATTGTTTACTTAAAATTTGTAAGTGCCTTGGGGTTTCTATTGCTGCAAGGAAACACCTTGACCAAAAGGCAAGTTGGGGAGGAAAGGGTTTATTGGCCTAACACTTCCATACTGCTGTTCCTTACTGAAGGAAGTCAAGAAACAGGGCACAAACCTGGAGGCAGAGCTGATGCAGAGGCCATGGAGGGATGCTGTCTACTGGCTTGCTCCCCGTGGCTTGTTCAGCCTGCCTTCTTATAGAACCCAGGACCACCAGCCCAGGGATGGCACCACCCACAATGAGCTGGGCCTCCTCATTGATCACTAATTGAGAAAATGCCTTACAATTGGATCTCATGGATGCATTTCCTCAGCTGAGCCTCCTTCCTCTCTGATGACTCTAGCTCGTATCAAGTTGACACACAAAACCAGCCAGTTCAATAAGAAAGCAGATTTTAAAAGTCTTAACCCCCAGCAATCATGGGTATTGATGGATATGTTAATTTGACTGTGGTAATTAGTACAACGTACATACATATGTCAGACTACTACACCACAAATATAAAATATGTACAGTTTTAGATTTTTTTCAAAGGCCAGAAATAACTCTTTTTCTTACGACTGATGAGTACAAGAAGGAGTGTTCAGAGAGAATCACATTGCCACCACTAAACACACAGGGCTACATGGCTTGTAATTCTGAAGAATATTCTCACTCTTGCTCTGTCTCTTCTCATCTTCCTGCCCACCAAATGTACACGTCTTTGTGCTTTTTGTATCAAACGTATTTTTGTTTACCATCTGAAGAAACTACATAAAAAAAAAAAAAATCGCCGGAGACAAGAATCATGAATTAGAACCATCTCAAAGATTTCAAAAACTTAAAGGTCTTATATCCTTGAGCTCAAATTTGCTCAAAGCACAGAGAAAACTCACCTAGCGGCAGATATTAGGAGAATAACCTAAATATCACACCGCTTTCTATCAACAGTAAAACAGTCTGGGTCAACAGACACAGCCTCCCACACTGTGTACCAAACATAGTGTAATGGTGTGATTTTTCTTTTCCGTCTTCACCCACAGCGTCAGTCACAGGCACGGACCATGTCATTACCCTCACACCTACAGCAGTGACGCAAAGGCTGAAAGCACAAATAAGTAAATAGAAATTAAAACAAGCAGAACCTCCCCTAATGTCACGCCAGATTGCGCAAGAGCAAAACTCTGATTCTGTTAAGGCAGGAATGCTGTAATGCTCTGCTGTATCTGGGGTTCTAAGGTTAGGGGAAGTGCCACATTTTCAAAGGGATGGGGGCAGACTGAAGTGAACACAAAAAGAAAGGAAACATCTCGAGGGACAGTTACGCCGTGAGGTGGGCTGAGAAGAAATGTCTAGCCTTCAGAAGATTCTCATAAATGACCTATGATGGCTGAGCAGCACACCCTAGGGCAGTCCTGTTTGAGAAGATGTAGATTGGTCCTGCCTGACTCCCCATGGCAGAGTTAGAGCCACTGGCTGGAAACTCTACAGAAGAACCTTCTTAAGCAGCTTGGGGTTCTCTGTGAGAGACTGTGGACTGTATGGGAAGGCAGAGGACAAATTGATCTCATAGGAAAAATACATTGGTGCTTGATCAGCGGCGTCAGAAGACATATAATGTCTCTTCTAAATCCCAGATCTACAACTGCTCCCAACAGATTCAGTGCACAGGTGGATTCCCTATGAGCAAGTAAAAGCCTCAAGTGATTAGTGCGATACATGACTGTTCACAGAACTGACGGGTAATGAAATTAGAGAATAGTTGTGATGATGTTTCTGAAGGCAGTAGGCTGCTTTTTTTTATGTGCCTGGGTATTTTGCCTGCATGTATGTGTACCACGTGTGTGTAATGCTTTGGATGTCAGAAGAGGGTGTCAGATCCCCTGGAATTTGAGCTACAATGATGAGTTGCCATGTGGGTGCTGGAAAGCAAACGCGGGTCCTCCGTAAGATCATCCATCACTCTTAACTGCTGAGCTGTCTTAACTGCTGGTTGAATAAGGGTTGTGGTATCAAGCCAGGACAGACAAGATCACAGGCTATCTGAACTAGACCTGACAATTCCCAGGGCCTCCGCAAGGTGCATTTCTGGTGAATGAAACCCTGGCCATGCTCAACACTAAGACTGTAAACAGCACCTGATCTCAAAACGAGAGGCATTGTCTGGAGCTGAATGATCCAATATGATGCCTGTCACCACCGGCTGTACCCATAGCTGTGAATGTTGGCATCACTGGCCTGACTGCACTTGCCATTAAGTTTTGTGTGCCTTTAGAGTAGGAAGGCCATTGGCACAGAGTTAGGCACACACATCACAATAACGCTGACCCCATAGGAAGACTCTCACATTCACCTGGAACCCATGGCTTCTCGTGATTTCCAAAGCAGCCTTTTAAATCAGTTTTAAATCGGTTGTTCGCCGCCACTTGTATCTCAAATATTTCCCAGCTTGGCAGCAGTACCTTGGCTCCCTCCACATTAGAAGGCCTGCTGAGGAGGCTGGAATGTGTGTGAAGGAGGAGATGGAAGCGCTCCCTGGCTTCTATCAAATCACTCCTAGCTTTCGGCTACTCGTGTGCAGGATTCCACGGAGAGCGAATCTGGGATCATCTATCAAAGACACAGACACTTTAAATATCCCAGGTTTTGTTTAGAGATCAAATGTCAACGTTTTGACTGCATCTGGAGTGTTTGCCTCAAGAATGAATACCACAGCAAAGGCCAGACAACTGCCATTGCCCTTGAAATAAGCAGAGAGCAGTGGACAAGGGAGTGGTGACACACCAGAAGAAATCATTCCACCCTGCTCTGGTTGGGTGAAGCGGTGCGTTTACAGGGTCCTCGTTGAGGTTACTTGAAGGGACATGCAGCCTCATCACTGAGAAGCCCAAACCAACTTGGGGGGCTCACAATACTACATCTGTGCAGCTCTCTGCAGGACCTTCAGGCAGCTCTGCCCATCCCAGTGGGAGGGTGTGTTTC
This sequence comes from Mus pahari, assembly GCF_900095145.1. Taxonomy (NCBI): domain Eukaryota; kingdom Metazoa; phylum Chordata; class Mammalia; order Rodentia; family Muridae; genus Mus; species Mus pahari. The sequence continues at coordinate 41,353,219 of NC_034612.1, read as the reverse complement.
CCCTTCCATTATTGCTGCTGAGATAACCTTGGTGGGCTTTAAGAATCTGCATGTTTCTGAATTTCCCGAGCCTCATAAATTCAGTTTACTTCCGAAGTCTTAGAAGCACCCTTAATTCCCTTTGTGAGGGAATATTTCAATTCAGTAGAAACAGCCACATGAGCATCCTTACAGAGGACCCAGACTGTGTGGGCACCTGCTGCTTCCCTTTGAGCTGAGTCTAGCGCTCAGCCATCACTCCTAAGAGACCCCACGGATCAGTCAAGCTTGGAGACACACAGTGGCTTCCCTGCTTATGATCTCGGCCATTATTTCTCCCCTGTGTGTCTCTGTCTCCTTTGTCATAAACTATGGTACTTCATGAATTGATAAGCAGGAACGGTAAATGGCAGAGGCCTGACATGTAAGTGCCCAGCACTCTTAGTCCCTTGCCTCCCTCAGTCCTTGTCCTTAGTTCTTCACTCACTTGCTCACCAGAGCAGACTGGCAGGTCTCTCCAAGATACACATGGTGGCAGACATGCCCAGAGAGGTCAGCAGCAGCTTTAAACAGAACACAACTGTCCACGTCCACCTCTGTTGGAATTTTCCCACTGGGACTGTGTGATCAAAGCAACTCGTGCGCAGAGTTTTCACAGCAATGGCAATATGTTATCGTAAAACCAATTCTCAACGGTATCACTCATCCACCTTAAATAAGCCGCTTTAGAAATATAAGACGGCATAAAACAAACAAACAAACAAAAAAACCAAAACAAAAAACAAAAAAAACGTGGAAGGAAGTTAATTGGCGGCAGGTACTGTCTGGGCTCTAATATAAGACCTTAGGGTGTTGCATATGGCGTGGGCTGAGACTCAGCTCTTCTCCTTGGATGCTCTTAAACAAACAAACAAACAAACAAACAAAATCAAACAAAGCTGGCTTTTGAGAGGCCAGGCTTTGTTCTAAATTGTATCAGTCAAGGATCTAACCCCTCCCCCAATTCAATTTTTGTTCTCTATTGCCTGTCTATGCAACATGTCTATTTTCATGTTAATGTTAAATAATACATAGTTACAATCTTGATGTTTTCAGAGTAAGATATTCTAGGCTCTTTCAAAACACAGTCCTCATTCTACAAACAAGGAGACAAGGGCAATATTGTCACTTTTTTTTTTTTCTCCAGTTACTATAGAGCTTCTGAGAATCATTCCATTTATTTTAAAAATGTAGCCAAGAGAGCAATGAATTACAATCTTGGCAGCCGTGATGTCCAGCCTTTAGGGTTACTCATAGCTACAAAGTGACTACACACTATTTCCTGTCTTACTTAGCATCTTGAAACACAGTTTCTCGTTTTCCTAAACACTGCGCCATTCTGTCTCTCTTCCTCCACCCATCTTCCATTCCTCCACAGTGAGAAGGTGATAACTTCTCACATCTGGCTGAATTCCTGCCCCCCCCCCCATCCGTGTTGGGCTGTCAAGCCTTTTCCTACATGCCCAAGGTAGGGTCTCAGTGCCAAGGTAGCTGGTGCTGATTCTGTGAACTTGGCTAATGGCATCTGATACTGTGTTACAAAGTTCAACCTTTCCACTGTTCAGGCAGAGGCTTTTGACCTATCAAGCCATGCATACATGCCTCTTACCTTCTACAAATCTATGGGAGAACAAACTCTTCAGATCCCAATAAGAACACAAAGCCCATGATCTGATCCTGTAACATTGTCTCTCTTTATGCCCGAACACTATCTTGCCTCTTTTCATAGTCATCAAATGAGGCTCCTTCACTATGACCACGAGAGAAAATTATAAAAATCAGGCCAGCAAAGATTTCCACAGGGAAAGGCACTAATTGCTGATGAGCAGAGTGAAGCAATAATAAGAAGAAGCAAAATCTTAACTGGAGTCATGTTAAACATTTTTAAGAATTTCTTTGTTTTATGTGTATGCCTATGTGCCTGAGTGCATGTGTGTGTGCCACCCACAGACACCACAGAAGGTTGTCTGGTCCCTGGAACTAGAACCATAGGCACTTGTGAACTGCTGTTTGGGTGCTGGGAACCCAACCCAGATACTGTGGGAGCATAGCCAGCGTTCTTAGCCACTGAACCCTCTCTCTACCTCGCTGTTAAACTTTCTGCTGAAAGTGTCTAGTTAGAAGCTAGGCTGTTTCATTTTAAGTCAGTCAAAAGTAAGACCAACCTCTGTGTGTGTGTGTGTGTGTGTGTGTGTGTGTGTGTGTGTGTGTGTGTGTGTGTGTGAACTCTATTCATTCAGCTCCAGGTTTGAAATTCAGTAAGGTTTCTACCTTTTGTTGTTGTTTGCATCAGACACTTCTAAAGAGGAAAAAACTGGAGAGGAGAAATTCTGATTGCTCTCACATGGTTCCTCTGCTATGATTAAACTGACTAGCAGTTTCTTTACCCACATACTCTGGCTCTCCCCTGCATGAGTGTGGACACAGGAACTCTCCTGGTGAGAGCTCTCCCCAGCATCTCCTGTCAGAACTCCCAGACTCTTGTTTCTGTTGTTGTTTGGTTTGGGAATTTTTTTTTTTTTAAACCAGTCTCTCTGGTTATTTCTCTCAGAAATAATGTTGTTCTGCTAGCCCTGAGAGATTTCTCTCTCGTTTTCTTTTTAAATTGAGACCGCTTCACATCTGACTACTTACTATGAGCCTTTATAAGCACTTACTAGAAGTTTCCACTATATTCCCGTGAACCAGCAGCTTATCCAGGGTCTTTGCAAGGCCACCTGCATCCTGTTTAGTGATTCCTGGCAGCAGCTTCAATATGACTAGCGCCTTTCAGTTGTTTAGTGGTGACTAAAAACTGGAAGGAGTAGACAAATTAAAGGAGCACGGCTGGGAGTTCAAGTTGTCTCTTTGGGTCTTTTCTGTAAGAGCCTTTGATGTCCCCATCACATGGTGGTTCACAGGGTCTTTATTTACCTTTAGTGTCAAAACATGATTCAAAAGTTTGTTTTTCTTTGGAAACGTTTTATCTAATTAATTCCGTTGTAATGAAGGCTAGCATTTTATACCCAGCGGCTCGTACTTAACTTGAAATGGTGTGTTTCAAATACACAGCTGCAGGTAGCACGGCTTTTTCTTTCTCTTTTTCTTTTTCTTTTTTTTTTCAAATTAAACCTAGTTGCTTATGACTTCAGGAAAGCCAAAACTCTTTCTCTAACTTTCTTGACCTCAAAAAGTTCCTATGCCAGGGCTTGTTCGGCCCCTCCTGTCTTCTCTGTGCCCCTTTCCTCTCTCAGCTCTGGGGTTGGGGGGCTTAGCCCCAGGCGCTTCCAATTCTCTCAACTTTAAGCTCAGCGGCTGCTGGTACTGCCTCGCGGTCGACTTGGAGCTGACGGGACACGCCCAGTACTTTCTCCTCGTTCAGTGATTGGCTCCCGAGGTCACATGAGAGCCCCGAAGGGTTGGAATTCTGACTTGTGGCTTTTGGCACTCCGTTTTCTTTTTTAAAAATCGCTGGGTCTGTGGCTCTCTCCTGGGGCTCGGTGCCATTGACCGAGGCTGGAGACAGCTGCGAAAAGCCACCCGCAGCTGAGGTGGCAGTGGAAACTCTCCCGAGATGTTCAGCCAGGTGCCCAGGACGCCGGCTGCAGGCTGCTACTATCTAAACCCCTTGACACCTGAGAGCCAGGAGATGTACTTGCGATTTGATCAGACTGCCAGACGCTCTCCCTACAGGATGAGCCGGATCCTAGCACGCCATCACCTAGTGACTAAAATCCAGCAAGGTGAGTTGCGGGCACTGCCAAGGTGCCGCTTATTTCTGTTGGCTCTGTCTTGTGCTGCTTACAAAGTTATTGTTCGCGCCGTACACCGCACGGGTTCTTATGCCACGCTGCGTGGAACTCTTTCGGATAACTTTAGACTTCGATTCTAAGCAGTCTGTCACGGCACCGAGTGCCTCATAACTCACGACAATATCCCCAGTAGGACGTGAATCATGAATTCCTAATCCTCTGTGTGTCAACAGAGCAAATGAGAAAGGTTTACTCAGTGTGTGTCTTGGGGAGCTTTTCTGCAGGTAAACTCATACTCTGGTCACATTTCAAAGTGGACACTTGTTTGTTTAATTAGAGAGAGAGCAGAGAACTGGCGACTAATGGCCCAGCGTTTATAGTACATCTTCATTGAAGGGAAACAGTGAGAATCTAAGCTTAAGGCCGTTGGACTGACAACTTGAATTACAGTCTCTTCCTGTCTGTGTGCTTGTGTGGATAGTCACCACTGATTTGTTGACACCGTTTTCTTGCTAAAGGATAAATGTGACTCTTCACCTCAAAACAGAGCCTATGACTACACACACTTAGGAGCACTGGTTTCCTAAGGCAAGTTGACAGTACTGTTTACAGGCTGCTAAGTGATCCTTTTCTATTTTCAAGGGAAAAACTTAAAAACTCTTGTACCCCACACATTAATAAAACTCATGGATTTTTTTTTTAAGGCTCCAAGCTTAAGACATGCCCTGTGTGGTACAAATTTGAAGACTATAAAGAGAACCGCTGAGCTGGTAACCATTTAAGAGACAGACACATCCATCCACAGTCAGTAAATAGTCATCTAGCCCCTAACTACAAACCTAACTAAACTATTACATTGGCCCTACCAGGAATTTTCAAGAGCTATTATGAAAATAATAATCTATCCGTTCCCAGTTAGATAAATGAATTTGAGATTATATTGAATTTTAGAGGGGAAGTTAAAGTCTGTAATCTTAAAAGATCTCGCTGTAATGTCTCCAAAAGGAACAATACATATTCTAGCAGCGGCATTTAATGAGATTGTTTCCTTGGAAATGGGCATTTGTTTGTGAAGGTTCAGGAACTGGCTATGTGTGAAGGATACTGGCGCGGCATACCAGTGTGATTGCAGGAAGGATATTAAGTCACTCCATGAACTCTGTGTGCAAGTCTCACTTGAATGGAAACAAAAGTATTCCCTGTGGCTCCATTTAAAAATACATTCAGTTGAGAATAAGAACCAGCTCCATCTTCTACTTAGAAACTTCTTACGTTGGGGGTATACTGGGAATTAGGTATATGATCCTATGGACACCGGAACTTTCCAATCTTCTTGTTTGTTTGTTTGTTTGTTTTTGGTTTTTCGAGACAGGGTTTCTCTGTGTAGCCCTGGCTGTCCTGGAACTCACTTTGTAGACCAGGCTGGCCTCGAACTCAGAAATCCGCCTGCCTCTGCCTCTCAAGTGCTGGGATTAGAGGCATGCACCACCACTGCCCAGCTCCAATCTTCTTTATATGTATTGTCAGTCATTGACATGTTCCTTTGGGATAATGGTTGGTTTTGGTGAATTACCATTGAAAGTGGGTCATTCTTATATATGGTCCCCACATCTCTGTGTTTTATTAGAAAATGTGGGGAGTCTCCTTGGTTTGGTTTTGTTTTGTTTTGTTTTTATGGGGAATGGAATGATTGGAGGCAATGGATTCCTAAAAGTTAAAAGCTACAGGTAGGAAACAGGAAGGAATCCTGCCCTCTGTGATCCAGAACTCTTGATGGGTGAACATCGCACAGTGTTTAGAGAGCAGGTACAAAGTGATTTTATTGGATTTACTATATTGATGGGTTGGTTTGGTCTCACAGCCCAGGATACTAATGGAGCATTTGCAACATATCAGGCTGTGAGAATTATGAATGCTAATTTATTTTTCTCTCAGAAAAAGTGCTTCTAGTTAGGTGCCACTTTAGATCCATTGTAAAGATGAGAAAACAGAGGCAGAGCCCTATAGGAGAACTGGCATTTGAACACAAATCCTGAGATGTGTGCTCTTCACTGCACTGTGGGCTTTTTTATAAATGAATGCTGGCCCTCCAGTGGGTTTGGGGTTCTATAATCTACCAAAGACCGTGTAAGTATGGACAGCAAGCACTCCATTAGAGTCCCAGTTGGCTCCTCTTCCTCTGATTTCCAGGCAGGTTTTATTTCTATAGTGGGAGCAGTGTACTGGGAGCTTTGGTATGTTTGGATGGTTAGTACCCAGTCATACAGAACACCTAGTTATCTTACTAACAACCTTTCATCCTCCAACTAAAGAAGAGTGCATGTAAAGTTAATGTAAGCGTGATACTTGTAAATCAGTGCCTTAGAATGGCAGCCCCAGCAGTGAGCTTCCATCACTCTCCTTGAGATCTCTCAGAGAAACGTTTGCAAGTATCAGGATAATTTGCAACACCGGGGCTGTGACTTCTCGTGGCGGCTGGTAGGAAGATTACAGATGAAAGTCAGTTGCTCTCTGATGACCTCATTCCAGTGAGCTAATCATTGAATGGCATGGCCATGATTCAAAGGCAGATACACTCATGAGGGAAAACAAGGGAGAGAAATAATGGAACCTTTGATGATGCTTAAGATCCGAACTGGTACCCAAACCGGAGACGAATCTGAGCTTGCTGGTCTCATCGCATAACCCCAAAACCGCGCACTCACGTTGTTTTTCTAGCCTCTTGCACAACCGCTCTGTAGTTAATTCCATCTAAAAAGAGAGAGGTTTAAAACAGAGAGCCACAGAGCAGAGTAAGAACCGGCCGGAAGTCACACTGCTCCAACCCCTGCCCTTACCAACCTGTTCTTACTGGAATCAATTGGGAAATTGTTGTGGGAGACATAGAAGGGAACAGTAATGGCCCTCAGTAGGACCTCACTACTTATTCCACTCACCAGGAGGAACTGCAGAGAGAGAGAGAGAGAGAGAGAGAGAGAGAAGAGGATGTGGGTATGAGGGCAGAGTGACGCCAATGCAAGATAGAACTGGATTTGTTTTCTAAATTTTATTATAGTAAAATACATACATCTTAAACCAACCGTAAGCAGCCATTTAAACTGTATTGAATGGTCATTATTACAGTGCTTCCAGCCACTGCTCTAGTCCACCTCCATGATCTTTATGTCTTACTGGAACCGAGACTCTAACTATCTACACACCTTGCATAGAGGACCACACAGTATCTGTCCATTGCGACCAGATGATTTCATTTAAGCCAACGTCCTTGAGGTCCATCTGAATTACGGTACTTTCACTCGATTGGTTTCCATTTGAATGCTGGGTAGTATTCCATTGCGTGTCTATGCCACATTGCCTCTTTGAAATGTAGCTGTTATAATCTGCATGCTGTATCAGAACTGGACTTCCATTGCTGCTCTTAGGATATCAGAACATCGTGGTTTCACATAACATCCACACACTTTTTGAAAAACAAAAACAAACAAACAAACAAACAAACAAACAAAAAAATCAAAGCAGACCTATAAATACGATTGTTTTGGGAGGAAAAAAACGATCTTTTTTTTTTTTTTTTAATTTGAAATTCTCAAAATCCATCCTGAGATAGCCCAGATTTCAGTAACATATACCAACAAAAGGAAAAAGAGTCTGGGATTCGGGCTCTGCTCCAATACTCTCTCATTCTCTATGGTGGCAGTTTCTAGAACACCACAGGGCCTTTGCTTCTGGGTGAGCAATATGGACAGATTGCTCACACACACACACACACACACACACACACGATTTTCCTGGTCCTATTTTAGAGTTCTCTATAACCGCATCAGTAATTCTTTGGATAGAACACAGGGAGACTTAAACACAATGTGAGAAAAACCCATAAGGGAGCCACAACATCTCTGCCGCGTGGAGTCGACTGGCGGCTTCTAATGTTTCTGAGGAAAGCGGTAATACAAATTCAGGTTTTTGTTCTGCTCCGATGATTTGGGGAAACACACAACTTCTCTAGAACTTCTTTCGTACAATAAGGGTTTGGATTGAGCTCTCTGTAAAGGTCCCTTCATGTCTGACGTTGGTGAATCCTGTGTTCCTGAGTATCTCTTGGGAGAAGGAGGGTTCTCCTGTCCTTGCTGTCCCCCCAACATCTACCTGTGTGTGTCTGATCTGAGTGCTTTTGTTATCCGTGGCCTAAGACCTCGTGAGGATGTGTATGTAGTCTGTGGTCTATTTAAATGACATAATTACTATAATTATAGAGAAACTTTTTTCCTCAGAGCTCCTCGTCTTAATGTGGAGTTGTTGTCATGTCCAGCCCGTCTCAGGGCCATCGTGGGTAGGCTGTGTCTGTGTGTGCCCTTGCTTGATAAGAAATAGAGAACTCGGGAAATCTCACTGCTAGGGAAAGTAGTGGAAGTTGGGCTTTCGATTTTCCTTGACGTTTAATCTAAGATAATCTTTAATCAGCCACAGCAGCTGAGTTTAACTTAACTGAAGCGGAGGATGCTTCAGTCTCCAGCTAATTCAAGTGGGTGTGGGTAGCGTATTTTTCTCTCCCCCATTACTGTGTCAAATGGCATCTTGAGAATTTGCCCAACCTAAGTGGTGAGCATTGCTGGTCCCTGGTGAGTGAGGACCCTCACCCCCACCAACTGGTCAGACTAAATTAAAGGGTCATTTGTTCCTCTGAAATGCTTGGTCCTTTCTTACCCAACTGTGCTCTGAGTAAGAGGGTGGATGTGATGGCAAAGAACAAGGGGAGCCCAGAGAGCAGGGAATGCACCCTTCGCCTTGCCCTGTTGCTCAAGCTCCTCGAAAAGGAGTGTGGCAGGGTGGCATAAGTCACATTTGCTAAATCAGAGCCAGCCTCTCTTCAGTGCGGGTGACTGGAGGGCCTGTTCAGAAAAGGTACTGTTTTACCAAAGTTACAGGTGAACGGGTTAGTGGCTCACGAGGTTTAAACAATAATGCTTCAAACCTTACTACATAGTAAAACAAGGGTCAACAAGTATATCCCAGGAAGAACCAAGGGAAAGAGAGACGTGCATGTGAGCAATAGAGGGCCATGCATGTGAGCATAAAGAACATTTGCCCATAGCTGCAGGTTGCTGCTCTGAGTTGCTGATTCCAAAAACAATTCAAGCAGTTCTCCAATCTGTATTCTGTGGCGGTACTTTAAGGAAGTGGGGATTAATTTTCTAGTCTTTTCCATCCCCCTTCAACTGTACTTTAATTCTTAGTAAAACTCATGACTGGTGGCTGGCTCTTGAAGTGAGAGTCCTCATTTTTATGGGTAACGAAATTATAGAGATAGAGGCATGGGTTACCCTCCCAACCTCCCAAATCAACATCAGAACTCCTAGCGAATGTCGATTGATGATCCAAAACAACTGAGCTTGTGAAGAGCAAAGGACAAGTGATTTCAGTCAATCTCTCCTTTAAAGGGGCAGATGTGGGTGGGGCCTTAACAGAAATGTCATTACAAGGGTAGTCTGTCTCCGCACTTAGTTATGAGAATACATTAAAATACATACAAGAAGACAAAACCAACAACAAATTACACACCAGATATTTAAACAAAATAAAGATCACATTAAAAATTACTTGGCATTTCCATGGGGGCAGTTGGAACATGAGTTGGGTGTGGAGAAAAGCATCATATGTTAGTTTCAGGTAGCTTGTAGAAGAATAGACAGTAAGATAATAAGAGGAAAAAAATGGGAAGAAAAATTGTTAATTTATAAGATAAAATCAAAAAGCATTATTACACAGAAGTACAAAATATACAAGGCCCTAAATAGTTATTCAAAATGGGCCACAAATTGGACTTCAGCTTTACGTATCAAAGAAAGGAAAAAAAGGAAAAAAAGAAATCACAATCAAGTGAGGGTGTTCTGGGTCCATACGCGTCTTATAAGACTGGATGTTTGGAGGAATTTCCTTGAAAATCTCTTTCTGAGAACAATTTCCCACACCAATCTAAAAGGAAGCTGTGATGGGCGCTGTGTCCGGCTGCTACAGTGTGGTTCCAACAGTATCATTTATTCTCTTTAAATTTTTAAAAAAATTTATTTATCTTATTTTGTGTGTGTGTTTTGCCTTGCATGCTTGTTTGTGAATCCCATGTGTATCTTGGTGCCTATGGAGGTCAGGAGAGGGCACTGGGTCCCATGGATGCTGGAGTTGGGGATTACTGTGAGCCACCTCTCCAACCCCGTCATTTACTACTTATACCTGGCAGTGGGCTTAGGACCACCACAAGTTATAACTCAGTAAGAGCATCTGGAGAGGGATGAATGGATGGGAAAGAGGTTAGGCACAGTCTTCTGAAGAGATAAATCCAGCACAGAGACCATGTTCAAGGCGTGCTCCCAGATCTGCGCTGTAGGGCAGGAGTCCCGATAGATGAGTATTCCAGCGGGAAATGCTTCTGAGGTTAAGTAACTTGGGAAGCGATGCATCTTCTTCCTACGCCATGAAGGCTCAGAGAAACCCTGCTGCTGCAGGAAGTGCGCAAGGTTTATGCTTTTAAACTGCCACTCTTTGTCATGAAATCACGGTCCACCAGACACCGGAGAGGAGTGACGTCTTCCAAAGCCAAGGTCCTAAGGACTGGGCGGAACGCGCTGATTGAGGAAAGTGTGTGGCCTGCGGTTTGTTCAGATAACTCTGTTGGTGTTTCTGGCGTGCATCAGGCAGTACCTAGTTAGAAGTTATATTTTTGGACGGTGACATTGCAAATTTTCTGTCTTGAAAAATGGCATATATATATATATATATATATATATATATATATATATATATATATATAGTATATTTTGATACTAGTCTTTGCCTTCCCTAAACTTCCTCCTAGGCCCTCTCCCACCTCTCCCTAACCACCCCTCCCCAACTTCATTTTCTCTCTTTAAAACAATCAAAACAGGGAGAACAAAAATAAAAGTCAAAACAAACAAAGAAGAAGAAGACAAAAGAAAAGTCAACTGGGTAGAGGCAAGCCAATCAGTGCTCACTCGCGCTCTCTCTCTCTCTCTCTCTCTCTCTCTCTCTCTCGCTTTAATTAAAACAATAAAATGAAGATTCTATTCTGAGAGGACAGCCCCTGCTCATATTTTGAACAGAACACTGAGAATGTGTTAGAGCAGAGTTAATTACCACAACAGTGTAACTAGTCCCAGAGAAGTCTAAAACCTAAGTACAGATGAGCTGGACCCAGAGGAAGGGCTGCTTCCTGGCCCTGAGTCGCTCTAACCTATGCGCTCACACGGGTCTTGGATGAGTTCCGAGGTGGGTCTGGCATTTCTGAAGCTAACTGAAGATGTTCTAGGGCTGTCTGGAAGTGGAGTCCTCACCCACAGGCAAGTGGGATGCCCTTCAGCTGCACCAAACTCTCCCTGGCTCTAGGCTCACGGAAGCCTGGGTACTAATGGATGGCACCTGTCGCCTTTGTGGTCCAGACACCTCTTTGGCTGCATTGAATGGGTAGTGTCGGGCCTTTCCTGATCTCCAGAAGTACTCTCAGCACAGAGAAAGGGAGCTGGGCAGAATGTAGGACTTTGATTCCTAAAATCTGTTGAACTGAGGTTATCAGCAACTTGTAAATCCCCAGGGAGCTTCTAGACACATTCTGAATATATCCTTCACTGCTGGCAAAGACATATCATTTGAACATTTATGTGATGTACAATGGTTTTTTTTCTAAACAAATTAACAATGTATCAAAACGCTATAGGGGAACACAGGAAGTATCCACCCTTTTAGCTAGCCTTAGCCTTTTTTAAAAAGTCATACCAGACCAAATGAAACCATCTAGGGCAGGACACATCACCATCAAAATGTATGCACCAATGTTCAGAGAGACATGAATTCTCCTCCTCCTCCTCCTCCTCCTCCTCCTCCTCCTCCTCTTCTTCTCTCCCCACCCCCCACCCTCTCATTTGTATCTAAAGGAATTTAAGAAAGAACATCAGGTGAAAAACAACCTTAAAGTTGCTGACTATACTACTGCTGTTAGGTGAAGAAAATCAACAGGAGTAAATCCAAAAGATCTGGCTATACTGTCAAATGATTCCTCCTAAGGTACGGGAATACATTTTAAAAGACCCTTACAGAGGCAGAGCTGACTCAAACGTAAATGATTGATGTTACTCTGCCTGTCAAACAGTCTGACGACCACTCGAGTGAATGACTGTAGCCAGGGGTTGGCCAGTCACCACATACCTGATTCACATTATAGCTTTCCCCCTCTGGGTTCATTTGAAACACCATACATATGGCTGGTAAGAGCCTTTGATTACTAGTCAGTTTCTGTAAGTGAATAGTTATTCTTCACCTAAATTTGGTTCACAAAATAATACCCCAAGGAAAGGTTGTATGGCCATAAAGTTATAGTTTCCTCTTAGAGTTTTACTATCATGAAATTTTTTACAATATTTTAAGTTTTGTAAGATTCAAGAAAGACTGAGTTTTCCAAATGGATCTATCCAAGCAAGGCTGGCATTCTTTTCTATTTTCTTTCATGTATATGGTTATATTGTCTGCTTTTGTGTATTTGTACTGTGTGTGTGCATGTCAGTGGAGGCCGGACGACTGTGTTGGACCCCCTGGGACTGGAGTTGCAGATGGTTGTGAGCCATGGGGGTGCTAGGAAGAGAACACAGGTCCACTACAAGAGCAGCCAGTGTTCTTGACCACTGAGACATCTCTTCCAACCTCCAAACTGGAGTCCTTAAAGGAGAAATATAAGGAACCGACCCAACATTTTGAAGAATACAAAGTATTTCCTATTAAACTTTTCAAAATAGACAATGAAATTCCTTCCAAAACCCTTGTCACCGGGACCTTTGTAAGCCACGTGTTGTGATTCTCCTATCCCTTCCCTGCCTGTCAAACTGCCTCCTTGTCTGCCCTTGGTGTCCTGGGTCGGAGGGCATGTGAACGTCCTTCCCGGCAAACCCATTCACCTGCGGTGCTTCCAGGTCTGCGGTCTGTGGCAGACAAAGCTGCTTAGATGTGTTTATGGCTGGCTTCCTAGAAGAAGGCTGGGCCAACCTTGGCAGGAAGGCAGGGGAGTCAGCCATACAGGATGTCCTGAAGATGCTTTCGAAGGCTTTGCTCTCCCAGGAACTCCTCTGTTGCTCTCCCGTACATTCGACGTAAACTCCCAAACTCTCAGAACCTGTAGTCCAGGAGCCGCAGGCCCTTTGGGTTCTGTACCTTGAGTTGAATCCCTCATCGTANGCCTTCTCCGCGTGATCTTGGTGGGGTTTCTTAAGGTTTGCTATGATTTCTGGCGGACAGAGTGAAGTTCCTAACTGCAGTCGAGTTATTAAAAGGATGAAGAAATATAGCTAACCACTGAGCATAGAACCTGAAGCACACTAGGGGTCTAATGTAAACCAAGACGTATTGAACATCCATGGACATAAGAACTGTCAAGTTATGGTCAAAGAACACACCGTTTACCATGGCAGTCATATATACCATAGTTGTGTGTGTCTTCAAAAAGTATCTGTCCCAATTTTTTAATTATACAAGAATTTTACAAGATCTTTCTTCTCTTTTCCTCTCTCTCTCTCTCTCTCTCTCTCTCTCTCTCTCTCTCTCTCTCTCTCTCTCTCTTTTTCTTGTTTAACTACAGCAATGCCTATTCCCCCTCACAAATGTAGTTTTCTTTGGTTAGTAGTGATTCTCCATGGTGCTCTGGGCAGGCCTGAAATGCTTAGTGCTAGCCCCTAACAGGAAAGGCTGTGGGCCTCTTGGGTTGTAACAAAGCTATTATTTGATTCAAAGTGTCCCTGACGCTTGACATCATGTGTTGATACATCTAGGGCTGGTAGAGGACAGGAAGCCTCGGGAATGGTCTGTGGAAGAGTGAAGGACTGAGGGGTAAGCAATTGGAGGAGAGAAGTCAGACTAAGGCCAGGAAGGGGGGCGGGGTCATTCATCAGTAACAGCGAGATGCTGTGCGTGGGACATCTGGGGGCAGCTTCCATTACCATTGGTGCCTCTCCAGAGCATAGAGTGTCTGCCGTAGGAAGCTCACTTAACCTGGACATGGGATGGTGTAAGTAAGCCACCCAAGTCTCCTGGATCTAAATTCCCTCTTCCACACATCAAGCTGTGAACAGATCCCTCTATAACTAGTGTTGTCCCTGCATATGGCTTAGTACCAAGTCAGTCATGTAAACTTATGGAACATGTTGCTTCTGCCAACAGACTGTTTTCATTTGTGGATGGGCAGGGAGGCTGCCATAACCAAGTGCCACAGACTAGGCCACTGAGACAATAGAAATTTGTGAGCGAAGTGCTAGAAACGTTGGCACCTTCTAGGGTCCCTTAGCTTCTAGATGACCATCTCTGACCTTGGCCTTCATAACATCATCCCTGTGTGTTTCTGTATCCCAATCTTGTTTGATTAAGACAACAGTCAGATTGGACCAGTCTACCTCTGCTATCCCGTCTCATGTTTGCTATCTCTCCTGTCTCCAGTTATAGTCATACTCCAAGCTACTGGGGCATAGGACATTGGCACGCAAACTTAAGGGAGACACAGCAGGGGAAAACCTTGGCCAGGTCTGTATTGTCCAGTTTCACATTATATTGATAAGTAGAAGGAAAGGTCATTTTTATCGAGTGTTTTTATCGAGTGTCTGGCAGTCTCCATTACTAGTCACTTTCCTCTTTCCAGTCATTCAAAACCCACAGAGCAATTGTGAAGGTATCTCATAGACACTGGACATCCCTAATCTAAAGGTTTGACATCTGAACTGGTCCCCAATCTGAAGATCATTGAGTGCTATGTGGGAAATTCCTCACTTGGCCTCAGGTGACAGGATGCATCAACATGACCACACACTGAAAATGTTGTATATGATTGCCCTCTGGCATAAGAAACATAAATGAATCTGCGTGCTGAAGCCAAGGCTCCATCCCCAAAGATATCTCATCGTGCGTATGTAATTATTTCAAAACCTGCAGAACTGGTGGGAATCTGAGACGCTTCTGGTCCTGAGTATTTCCAATAAAGGCCACTCAGTCTGTACCCCCAGCCCCCACTTTCAGAAGAGAAACCTGGGAACAGTGACTATAAGTTGAAAGACAGTGGATGGAAGAACAGGTCTTAAAAACTTACCTGACTCCTTTGGTCCAAGTTAGTGCGATTCCCTGGACTGATGTGAACTCCCAGGTTTAGTTCTACAGGAACTTCCCAACTCCAGATGTTCATGTAAAGAAGTACCTAGGAAATAGCATGTAAAAATGTGCATAAGTTTTGCTTTTTAAATTCATTAGAATGGAGACAGGCAGTGGTGGTGCACACCTTTAATCCCAGCACTTGGGAGGCAGAGGCAGGCGGATTTCTGAGTTCGAGGCCAGCCTGGTCTACAGGGTGTGTTCCAGGACAGCTGGGCCTATACAGAGAAACCCTGTCTCAAACAAACAAACAAACAAACAAAAATCATTAGAGTGGAAAGCATAGGTTTCTGCATGGCATTGTCTTACATATGCATCATTATGCCTTGCTCTCATTTGTCCCCATACCCATTGACCTCAGCTCTGCCCCTTTCTCGTGCCCAGTTGTTTTATTCCTCTTCCCAGTTAGGTCCCCTTTCTGCTGTCTGATCATACATATCCCATTGCCTTCTGTGTCTTGCCTTCCTGAAGATCTTATCCTTTCATGGACTACCCTGTAGTTTCATCTCATATACATGCAAACACACGTGCACACATATGTACACACATATACACACGCACACATAATATACTCACACATGCATCTGCACACACATACATATATACATACATGCATCTGCACACACATACACACATGTATACTCAATCTCATATACATAAATACAGACACACACACATATATATGTACACATACATACATACATACACTGTCTCTCACACACACACACACACACACATATGCTGTCTTAGTCAGAGTTACTATTGCTGTGATGAAACACTGTGACCAAAGCAACCTGGGGAGGAAAGGGTTTATTCAATGTACACTTTCCCATCACAGTTAGTCATCAAAGGAAGTCAGGACAGGAACTCCAGCAGGGCAGGAACCTGGAAGCAGGAGCTGATGCAGAGGCATGGAGGGTGCTGCTTACCGGCTTATTACACATGACTTTCTCATGCTGTTTTCTTATAGAACCAGCCCAGGGGTGTCCCCATCCACAATGCTCTGGGCCCTCCCTCAATAATCACTAATTAAGAAAATAACTAAAATGCATGCCTATAGCCCCATTCTTATGGAAGCATTTTTTTTTTTTTTTTTTAAATTGAGGCTCCATCCTCTCAAATGACGTTAGCGTGTGTCAAGTTGACAAAAAACTAACCAGCACACAGGCGGCCCACATGCACATACTCAACCATACACATACTTTTAAACCCAAGTCCCACATATAAGGGGAAAACATGATGTTTTTTCTGATTCTGGCTTATTTGACTGAATTATAGTGATGTTCGATTTCATCCATTTTTCTTGCAAATGTCACCATTTCATTTTTTTTTTTTTTTTTTTGCCACGGAATAAAAGTCCACTGTGTATGTGTATCCTGTTTTCAATGTCCGTTCGTTCACTTATAAGTGATAGCTAGTCTAGTTTTCTCTCCTCATGGCTGTTTTGAACAGAGCAGCAACAAGCGTGGTGTTAAGTGCCTCTGCTGGATGTTGACTCTGAGTCCTTTCTCATATGACCATGCGGAGGCCATGAAGGGGTGCTGCTTACTGGCTTGTCCCCCTCCACAGTAGTCTGGGCCCTCCCTCGTTAATCACTAATTAATAAATAGACCGTGGCTGCTCTATTTGTAGTTTCCGGATGGTTCTCTAGACTGATTTACCTGGTGAGTGTGTGGGTGGTGAGTCCCTGCGAGTGGTAAGTAAGCATCTATATGTCTTTTCCCACGTTCCAGAAACATCTGCTGCCATTTGTTTTATTGGTGACAGCCATTCATCCTCGCTGGACTTAGATGGGATGTCAGAGCAGCTCGAGTTTGTGTGTCTCTGGTGGTTGAGGAGATTGAGTATTTTTCAGGTATTTATTGGCTATTCGTATCTCTTTTTAAGACCTGTTATTCAGTTCATCAGCTCATCCATTGATTGGAGGATGGTTTAGGGCTTTTTCCTGCTTAGTTTTTGCAGTTCTTTCCAAACCCTCGATATTGATCCCCTGTTTAATGTGTAGCCAGAAGAGACTTAATGCCCAGTTGACAAATTAAAAACCGAGCTCTCTGTTTTCCATGCTAATTCTAATAAGTTTTTAAAAGATTTTAATAGTTCACTTCTCTTAAGGGTGTCATCCCTATTAATTGAAGAATATTCTTTCTATTTATTGAATCCTCCAGCTAAGAAAGAAGAAACAAGAACATGATATTTGTTGAGATTTATTCTTAGAAGTAAATTTATTGACATTTTGACAGATACACCGTATAAAAGCTTCTGGTTCATTGATTTTTTTATAGAAAATATATACTTTTAATCCCCTCAAGATAGATATTCCTAAAGACAGAAAATCAGTATGTACAGCCTTGTCCGTTCATTATGACATAATGTTAAAATTTTGAGCCTTATAAAAACCCTTATTTTATAAGATGCGATATTTGACGTTTACGTGTGGCATGAAATGAACCCAGAAGGCTATGCCGCATCCTCTTAGTGGCTTGACAGTTGGGGGAACAATTCTAAGTTCATTGTCTCAATGAATACATACCTGTGTGAGTATATTCATGTGTGAATACACCCAGGTGTGAATACACCCAGGTGTGAGTACACCCAGGTGTGAATTGGTTTCACCGCTGATTAGGAAGCCTTGCTCTCTACACTCTGTTTTTGTGAGACATGAAAAACCATGAATAAGTCTTCCTAGTCTAAAATACTTCTGAAAGCTGGGGAGTATGGTGGAGCTTCCCGCTCAGCACCAGCTTGTTTTATCCATGTTCTAGAACTTGAGTGTATGGTGTCTTCAGCAACAGGAGCATGTCATCGAGTTCTTGAGAGTAACCAATGGCCTTGGTGGGACAGAGGGACATCACTGACCGACAATCCCCAAAGAACTATCTCCCTCCTTTCCTGGCACTGGTCTTTTTTTTTTTTTTTTTACTTGTTAGCCTGTGGTGTGTAAGAGGAGCACTGTTGCCCCGTGACAAGTTTAAACGTTCCTAATCTCATTTCCCCCAAATCATTGCTTTGCAAGTGGAATCCTGTGGCATAGAAAAAGCACACTTCCGTGACCGGTTCTGTGACGCGCTAATGTAAACTCACCTGACAGAATAAGGACGCCTGGCAGCAGGCACCTGCAGTGGTCAAACATTAACTAACTAAGACAAGAAGTTGTTTCAGAGTCCACGTTTCCCACCTCCCCGGCCTCCAGGTTCCCAGCCGCGTTTTGCACGAGGCTGTTCTGTTTCTGTTTCCTTCCTGTGAGCCTTTTCCCCCCGTGGCTCTGGTCCTCATACTGTCGGTTACCTTTTCAGAGCCTGCTCTGGACACTGAAGCTCCTCAGTGCCAAGAATGACATAGGGTGTAGGCAGGGTCCTTTCAGCTCCTTGACAGCCACTCTTCCTCAGTCTGCTTGAGCCTTGCAGGTGGACCCATAGCCTTGGGGGGGAGCCCTGCTTCACGTCCCCATGATGTCATAGGTGTAGAGGAAAAAAAAAAAAAAAAAAAAAACGCTCAGGGTCCCACATGGAGAGGCAAGTGGTCTGCAAAGTTTGCTAACATCTGTATGCACGAAGATGAAACATTCAGGCCTGAGTCAGCCATTTAGTCTTACATCTTAAGCTTTGGAGTATTTGTCATTTCTAGGCTTAGCAACAGTAGTCTTGAAGCTACCTTTCTAGAACCTTCCGGGGTTAATCTACCAATTGTCTTCAAGGAGTCCAGCGTGGTTGGAGATGGTTCTCCTATTGTGTTTTCATTAAGACCCGAGTTTATCCATTTGGAAAATAAGCAAGACCGAGCCTCGCACCTTGCACTCGCCCCTCGCCTTTCTTAGGTGCATAAATGAAGGCTCCACGGTGTTAAATGAACTTTCCTGATGTCCCACAGCCAGTGAGTGCTCGAACTATACTCTGAAATCAAGTCTGGGTGAGCTAAGAGCCCATGTTGCTCACCACTGCCAATCCCATCTTCCTTCTAATTATAAGTAGACATTGTTTACTTGGATCCAAAGATGGCTTGAGTGTTTGCTCTTTGTCATTATAGACACCCTCCCCTCATTGCTGGAGAACATCTTCCAGCTACAACCAGCTTGTGACCACCCTACACTAACACCCTCTTTCTGCCCTCCCGCTGCCTTCTTCCCAGATCTGGCTGCTCTTTATCAAGAGCTCTTCCGTCCAAAGTAAATGTCAGGGCAGTAGGATTTCTTCCAGAGGCTGGATAGTGTGGTTAGGTAGGCCCTGGCCCAAAAAGAGGGAAAAGAAAAATTTCCTCTACCCTTAGCCTAACCTCCCCACTTTCTACCTTTCAGAATGCTGCCTTTCTCCCTAAAAAGTGCCTGGTGGAGTGCCCAGCCTCCCCCACACTTCCCCAGGGGTTCCCAGGCTGAGACTCCTGTGCCTTCACAGTGGGTCTTTTCAGACAGGAGCTGATCACATGGGACTTGAATTGAGCCTGTGCTGGTCTGGGGACAACAGCTCTCAGAATCTCCGGCTCTATCATGCCGGGACAGAGTGAGTTAAAAGAGGGTCCTGATTTACAGAGAGAAGTCCTGTGTGAAGGGTTGTTTTCCCCCTGCACTTTGGACAACTCCGACCTTAGGCCGGGATGGTCCCAGTTGTAGCTGCCGAACAGTAGCTCGTCAGAAGAAGCAATCGGTGCTCTGCCAACTTTGGCTGTTTGAGAAATTTTGCCAGAAGCAAAACAGGATCAAAAATAATAAACAGACCTCCTCCCTTGCCGAACCACCACTGTTTACATGAGGAGACTGGTAAGCTGGCTATGCCACAGAGCTCTCAGGGGAGGGCATTTTTCTTTTTTTTTTCTTTCTTTTAAGCAGAAAAGGTTAACTTGCTCTCTTATATTCAGTTTGCGATTGTTCCAGACTAGTCAAGGTTCTAAAACGACAGACAGCACTAAGGAATGTCTGTCTTCCAAATACAAGCTACCTGTTGTCCTGAGGCATCCGCAGGGTGGAGACCCCAGGAGAGTTGTGAGCCTCGAGGAGGGTGGCTATGTTTTAGGAGGAAAGACCCCCCCCCCAATTGAGGCAAACTCAAAGAGGCAGGAGGCCTGGCTTCTAGGATACCTCTGTCCTAGGGGGGGCGTCCCTAGTGCTTTCACTCCCCCCCTGACCAGTGTCTGGGGTCTGCGGGGGGGGGGGTGGTTGTTAATCAGATGGGAGGATCAGCTCCTGCCAGTCAGCGTTACTGAGGGGGAAATGAATGAAAAATTAACTGAAATGAATGTGTGACACTCCAGCTCTTGATGATTGGCTCCTGCCCATCAGCAGTGTTACTGTGGGGAAAATGAATGAAAAATTAACTGAAATGAATGTGTGACACTCCAGCTCTTGATTGGCTCTTGGGTAGGTCTCTGCTCTAGGGATGACTGGACGTACCCAAGCATGGGAGCCCTGGAGAGCTTGACTCCAGTCTTTGCTGTCCTGGGTTAAGCACAAAGCTTGCTTCTCTTTCAAAACCAATGATTCATGGCATTCCCCAAGGACCTGGGAAGAATGTGCCACTCCAGCACTGGTTTGTTTTAAATTGGTTCCTGAGTCATTCTCCTAAATTCTCAGCTTCCTTTAAAATTGTTTTATAGGCTTGATGTACGATGAGTAACTGTCTCACTCATTGAGGTCATTGGGAATTCTAATTTTCCCCTCTCATTTCTCATGAGCTCTGAAGGGTCATGGACATCATCTGGTACTTTTACTTGACTAAGCATTGTTTCATCCTTCATGAACAATTTCCTGTAACCATTAGCAAAGCAACACCTTTGAAAGTGGGAGATATTGTGTCACAGTATGAGGGACCGTGACAGGGCAACGCAAAGGCTAGGCTTTTGGGTTTGTGGAAGGCCAGCTCACTGCCCAAGGCTAAGATTCTGTGCTGAATGATAGCCAGCTGTCGCCAAGCAAGTTGGGAGGCCTTCAGGCATGTTCTCAGATCTTAGCTGCTTGTAGGACTTTGAGGGGACAAAAGGAGGCTGGGGTCACACTGCCCAGATGGTTTGACTCTTTATAGTCACCTCCTAGCTCAAGTCTTCTGAGAAAAGAGCAGAAGACGGCAAACACGCAGTGTATAGACACATCTCATTATGTACTCTGTTTCAATATCCATTTTATTCTGTTTGCTTTAATTATTTGTATGCCTATCCTGGCTGGATTTCCAGAGACAGTCGCTACTTAGCAAGACTCAAACGAAGTCTTTGGAAAGTGCTCAGTGCATCTGGTTATGGTTTGGAAAGGCTGTGTAGCCTGAATTCAGTGGCGGGAACTGGAGGGAGGACATGAATGAAGACCAAAGGGGCCTGTTTGGTGGAGGAATACCTAAGCCCACGGCTTGCCAAAATCGTTTCCTTCACCTGAACCTTGGGGCTTCACTGACTTCATCTCTGCTCTCAAGCATGAGGATAGCATCTACCCATGACTTGTGTGCTATGAAGACTTCGGAACCTTGACTTAAGATGCAGAGCCGAGAGGCTGAGTCTTTTCTGAGATTTTTAGTGTGTAGGTAATATGCATCAGTTAAGGCCACCTGCCTTGTTATTCTCCAGATGGGGTTCAAATCCAAGTCTTCGTGCTTTCTAAAGTGATCTTGAGTATTTCCCATGATCCCTGCAAACTTGTTCTGTAAACTACACAGACTACTAATGATGGCCACTCCATGCAGTTGTGAGTGTACAGTGAACTCCCATATACACACACATGGGAGTTCACTGTAAGAAGAAAAGCAAGTATAACACTACCAACAAGCTACAAGGTCCATTCTGCCACTGATTAGCTACTCACAGGGTGGATTCAAAAGCCAGGCTGTTTGTAACTACACATAGTGGAACTTCGGGCCATAGTCATAGGAGACCTAAAGTTAACCCATGTGAAATACTCTCAGAGAAAGGAAAGACGTATAGAAGAATAACTTAGAAATTATACTTTTAAGCAGGGAGTTTCCTAGTAAAATGGATTCAATTTCTGAAAGCATATATAGCTGTCCAAGTACAGTTAAAATAGGCAATATTTTTTCTACTTTAACAAGGCTCAGCCACATAAGTAGAGAGCCGAACTTCAACTCTGGCAAGACTACAACAGAGGAATACTTAACATTAGATAATGGTTCATAGATCCAACCTAACTTGCCCCAATAAAGCACTGGCCCCTTAAAATACTTATCTGGTGGGTTTAGAACTCTGCTTGATAGGCTCAGCCCAGGGGAAGCACGTCCCACCTACCTTAGCCCACTTACAAGTTTGCAGCCAAAAGACAAGAGAATGTCTGGCTACCATTGACAACCAGCCTCAAAGCCTAGACTCCTCCTTGGCTTCTTGTCAAAGGTGGCCTTTCAAGTCTTGTATGTTTACCAAGTTCCGCTTAACTCAAAACATTGACTATCTATGTTGTAACCCACTCTACTGGCTTCCCAAGAAGTGAAGTGCGGTTTTTTTGTCTTTTCATTTTTTTGTATGGGATACACGGTCAGTCACTCACTCAAAAGAGCCAAGTGCCTTGGTGTGTAACAACATACTTCAGTGGATGAACCTGGAATGGGCTTCATGCCGTGTTCCCAGTGTTAGAGATGGACGGTCGGCCACGGAGAGAGAGAGAGTTCCCAGTTCTGCTTTCAGTGGTTCACTTGTTGCTCTCGTCGCTGTGTGTTTTGTTGTTGTATGACTTCACCTTCCAGCCATTTTGCAGAAAGTATCTGCAGGCATTACTGGAGGACATGGGAAGGTTGATGCTTTCCAGCTGTCAAGAAAACCCTCAAGTTACGGCTTGAGGAGATTGTGTCCCATCCATTAGCCATGTGTCTTTCTTAGAATCTAGGTAACTGGGCTATAATCCAGAAAGATGGACTGCCCCCCCGACACACTTCTTTGAGCAGCATAGCGTCCTTGAGAACTCCAAGCCCACCCTGTCTAGAGTGCTCACCTCCTTGCAGACGCTAGCATCTGTATTCCTCCTGGAAGGGTTAGGATAGAGCAGTGGCAAACTTCTCCTGAGATCCATTTTAGTCATTTCAGTGACGACCACAAACACCCGAAGGCACTACCTCTCAGCAGTAAACATAATTGTTTTTTACATCATGTGTACCGTTGGAGTGTGTATTTAGTCATCATCATTGCAACCAGATAACCACCAGAAACAACGGAAGAACAGTTGACTTGGGCTTCATGTTTTGCCGCTTGTTGTAAGGGAGAATGCCCGTTGTAAAAAAATGTTTCATCTCAATCCAGCATTTCTACCTCGCCTTTGACTAGTCAGTTCCCAGATAAAAGACACACACAACCTTTATATTTGCAATAAGCCTTAAACAGCACAAGAGCTAGGCAGATATCTACTCTCTATGCTATTATAATCTATTCCCTATCTATAACCCCAAGTTATTAATTACTATGTTTCATCTGGGCTGCTTTTAACTCCAGTTGGCCAGTCCTCAGGGCCATGTTTCCACGAACTCACCTAACCCATGGTGGCTTCTCCTTCATCTTTACCTTCTCTCCTGGTTCTCTTCCCACCCCAGAGATAACATGCGCCTGGGGACCTTCACTCAGTGACCTATTTCCTCCAGCTAGGCTCTACCTTTGATGTTCCTAGAACATTTTAAAATAGCCTCCCCACCTGAGAACAAGCATTTCACACTTGGGCCTGCAAAGCCTATTATTTCATATTCAACACTGAGTATCTCAGAAAACACTTGACCAGAGTTAACTGTGTACAAGATGCTGACTGGTGCCACATGTGACGTAATAGCCATATAAACAGGATTACCGCTCTCGAGGAGATTGCCCCCAAGTGAGATAAGACATGTAAGCTGTCCTGAGTGTAGACAATTCATGGGAGGGTATGCTTTGTGGTGACTAAGGGGATAACACAACAGGCATTGTTGAGGTAGAAATGTCCACAGTCACCAAGGTGGAGAGCTAAAGAGGAAAGGTCACTGGGCTGAGCTATGGGAAATAGCTGTGCTGCCTGCCACTGATCAAAGATCCCAGGGAGTACCCAAAGTTGGACAGCAGAATGAGCCAGAATGTGTGGTGTGAGTAGCATTCGGACTGTAGGCTAAATTCAGTGCAATATACATAGTGAGGCTGGGCCGACTACCATGAGTCATAAGGAAGAGCAACTAAAAATGTTTGAATACACAAGAAGGAAGACTTTCGTTTAGAAAGGTGAATTCAAGAACACAGAAATGACATGGACAAGTTAATGAACTGGGCATGTGTCTGATACGGCCCTTTCTAAGCATGGCATCTTAGTTAGGGTTTCCGTTGCCGTGAAGGAACACCACGACCGAGGCAACTCTTATAAAGGGCAACATTTAATTAGGGCTGGCTTATAGGTTCAGAGGTTCAGTCCATTACCATCATGGCAGGAAGCATGCCAGTGTCCAGGCAGACATGGTGCTGGAGAAGGAGCTGAGAGTTCTACATCTTGATCTGAAAGGCAGCCAGAAAGAGACTGTCTCAACCGCACTGGGCGACACTTCAGCTCTAGGTGCCTGCAAAGCTCACCTACCCAGTGATGCACTTCCTCCAACAAGACCACACCCCCTAATAGTATCCCATGGGCCAAGCATATTTAAATCACCACACATGGTAAATAACTATCTCATTTAATCCACCTCATACTATGTTCTACGGATGGTCTCATTGGAAATTAAGAAACTGAAGCCCCGAACAGGAGGGTCAAGTAATGTGTCAAGCTCAAATAACCAGCAAAGCCAAGAGTTGACCTGGTTTGTCTGACCAAAGCCTGTGTGTCCCACCATTATGTATGGCCACTGACATCATTGCTCATGTTGACCCGCTACTCCTCCCCCCAAATATCGTAAGAAACATGAACCTTAATTGTGGTCATAAAGATGCAGTGAATAGAGGCTGGACAGGTGACTCCAGCAGTTCAAAACAGTTGCTCTTCCAGGGGGCCTGGGTTCAATTCCCAGCATCCACATGATAGCTTATAACTACAGCTCCAGGGGGTCTGATGTCCCCCTCTGGCCTCCATGGGCACTTCATGCACACCTGATACATACATGCAGCCAAGCAACTCCCGTGCAAGATCTAAATTTAAATCAATCTAAAGGTGTACATGGGGCTAATCTAAAACACTAGTTAAATTGGCCCGACTTATTTGAAATACCTGGGAACTACAAGATCAATTTGTAAATACATCAGTGAGCAGATGTCCCTATAGGAGCCTGCTCTCATTTACCAATTTGCAAAGAGTTAGTCAGCATTTTGTGGAGAAAGAATTTCAAATGCGAATCCTTTTCAGAAGTCATTTCAAGATGTTTAAATATTTTATGAAGTATGAAATTACACAGATTAGCCTCCAGCAAGCTGCCCTGCTGATACAGAGAAAAAAAATACTCACACAGGATTTTTATAAGAGCTGTTGATATGAGGTCTTACTGCTCTAACTGAATTTTAATCTGTATTTTGAATCTAGCTTCAGGTTAAATCCAAATTAAATGAGATGATTGAAGAGCCTTGGGGGTGGGGGGTGGGGGGTAGAATTTGTGTGCTTCCGGGGAGAGGGAGGCACACTAGAGAATGTGGAAGGCTCAGTTAATACGGAGAAAACGCTGAATTACCCATGATGCACTTCCATCTCCCCAACGCACACGTTACCATTTTCTCAACACACTCCAGACTCTTTACTCTTGTTTTGAAAGCAGTTTGTCACCACTTCCCTCAAGCACAGGCTGTCTTTAATCTTTCTTTAAGACAGGCCTGTCTTCAGAGTGGCAGGAGCTGGGGAAGGAAGGACAGGTGATGACTCCCCTCCTTTGGCAGGTCACAGTCACACTTATTTTCTCAGTAGGAAGGGCTACAGGCCATTGTGGGGGGCACTGTAGAGCACAGTGCTCCTGGCCCATGCTGCTCAGGGCCCACACCTTAATCCAGGGAGTGTTTCTCTCAAGGCTCACACTTAACATTCTTCTCTGGGCTCAAAGGCAAATGGAATTTCACCCTTTCCTGCTGTCCAATTGCTTAGTACTTGAGAGACACCAAAGACACCACAAAGACCTCTAGGTACCCCAGGTGGACTGTATGAGCAGGTGCCGTGGCGAGCTGATTCCAGATCAGGCAGGTTCCGTGGAAACATACTTCAGAAGCAACCATCGGATATCCAGATGCGCAAGAAGCTTACTCTGAACTTAATAGTATTAAGCAACCATGTTATTAAGCTCCAATTATTAACTATGTTATTAGGATCCAGTGAATCGGAATTGGAAGAAATGGCCCATGGCTGGTCTCTCCTCCATAAGGTCTGTTTCCTGACAGCGAGGCTGAGGAGAAGGCCCCGGATCTTCGGAAGCCTTCCTCTTTCTCTAAACACAAGCAATGAACGCACCCCTGTAGGAGCTGCTGCCTAGCAGATTACATGTGACTGACTGCCTCATCTACTCTCCTCCCTGCTGGGAGTTCCTTTCAGGAGTGAACCACTGGAAAATATATGATGTGGCCCTGGGAGTTCCATAAATCATTTCTATTGTATCCTACTTGTCAACATGGGCGTAAACAACATTTGCCCCCAGTAAAGGAGGGTGGCGCGTGAGTGCTCCTCCACCCCGAAACACACACACTCCATGCTGAAAGGCTCAGAAGAATCTGTGCGTGGATGGTAGACCTTCCTTGTTCACACCTCTACTTTTGTGATTTCGGCTGTTCCCAGTCAATGATGATCCAAAGGTATTAAACAGAAAGTTCCAGAAACTAAATGGTTCAAATAGAAAAGAATGTTAAAAATCCTGTACTGCACACAGTTGTGCATCTCGGTCTTCCTGTGGGACTCCTAACAGCAGGAACGGGGCCACGGGGGGGGGGGGGGAGGGGCTATCTCTGAGTCTGTTGCCTGTCCTTGGATCCCTTTCTCTTAGCTGCACAGCCTTGTCTAGCCACAATAGGAGAAGATGCGCCCAGTCCTACTGCATTTGATATACCAGGGCGGATTGATATCCGTGGTGGGGGCTCCCCTTTCTGAGGGGGAAGCGGGGAGTGGGGAATGGGCAAGGGAAGGTGAGGAGAGTCTGGGAGAAGAGAGGGGAGGGGAAGATGCTGTTAAGGTATAAGGTAAGTTAATTAATTTTAGATCCTGTGCTGCCCTGCTCTGTCCTCTTTGGGACTTAGTGCAGTTTTTCCATGGCCCCACCTGTTAAGTCACTGAGTGGGTGTCTCAGTTGTCACACTGTTCTCATGTACCATTTTCTCTTCTTTATTTTATGTTACATTTGACTATTTGCCTGTGCGCCATGTGTGTGTGGTACCCTTGGAAGGCAGAAGAGGTCGTCCACCGGAACTGGGGTTGCAGATGGTTGTAAACTGCCCCGTGGATGCTGGGGACTAAACCTAGGTCCTGCGCAAGAGCAGCCAGTGCTCTTAGAATGCTGATTGGTCCCTCTTGCCCATAGCCTGGTACTACAAGAAAAGTAAAGCTAAAAGCTGGTGACTCAAATGTGCCACATCTCCATAGAGTGCTTGTATTAGGTAAAATATTTAATGGAATATAGATACACAAGTTTTATTATAGGGTATGATTATAAAATGATTCCATTTTTACTGTTATATGTTAGTGTGACTAATTTATTTTAAAGGCAAACACAGCAACGTTTAGAGTTCTGTACTGACCATGGTTTTGGGCATCCACCGGCAGTCTTGAAATGCCCCTGAAGCCAGAGACAAGTCCTGCACCATAGTTCATAACAGCTACAAGCTATGTTTGACACATTCTGTCGCTCTGGATTCTGTCACTCTTGCTGGCATGCGTGTGGCTGCTGCCTGACTGATTCTTCTGACTGAGTGCTAGTCACACAATGTGACTTTGGCCCCAGATGTGAGGAAACTGCCCGGGCAGCATTCCATGTTCCCTGGCTACATGGCACTAATTGCTTGTGGTTCTGTGAGCACTTGTAGATGACCTGCAGTGTGCTGTTAGACACTGTCTCGTTACACACCCACAACAGGGGAAGGAGAACATGTCCTGGGCCCTACCCTCCTACCCCCGACCAGAATCCAAGTAGACTCTAAAACCTGCTGCGAGGCTTGGGGCTGGAGAAGCCTCCAACGGAGGACCTAGAAGCTCATATTTTTGACCCAATTCCTTTTATCTACCCACAGCTCATTTCTCACTTCACCCACGGCTATTGTCTTTGCTGTTCCCTGAATGTTTCCGAAGAAAAGTGAAGTTTCTGGGCGGACGATGTTTTATTAAAGCTTTAAAGAACACAGGGTTCTTTTGGATTCTCAAACAGGAATAATTTCCCCTTCGAGGAGATAAGTGGTGGTATTTACAGGCGTTTTAAAATATTGAAACTGTGGAAAATGGATGCTGCCAGCATACAGTGGGTGGAGGACTCTCTAGTGTATCAGATTGTATTCCCCTGACCCAGCCCTGCAGGAAAAATTACCTGAACCAGCACCACTGTGGAGAGATCCTGCTTTCTGGGAATATTATAATCCTGATAAAAGCTGGGCGTCCGGGCTGCAGGAGGCTGAGTGACTTCCTCAGGATTTCACTAGCAAACAGTGGAACCCCTCCCATTTGGAGGACCTTGGTCACATGACTCCATTTCCTTATGAAACTTTCCTTAGCCACGCAGTCTGCTCCTAGAGGGAGAGTCTGGAGAGAGAAATGGCCTTCCTCACTTGAGCTTAGTAGTGTGTTGTTGTCACGCAATGACCTTGGTCCCTGGGATGTGCACCTGCCTGTAGTTTTCTTTGCTCTTTGGGAGACAGGTGCAATGCTCATGTGATGTAGTAAAGACTGCAAAAGCCTAGGCAGGAGCTGGACTCTGGCCTTTCATATGGAACTTATAAATTACAGCCGGAAGCCCAGAGGGAAGAGCAGAGCAGGAGAGAGAGAGAGAGAGAGAGAGAGAGAGAGAGAGAGAGAGAGAGAGAGAGAGAGAGAGAAATGTGTGTGTGAGTAACTGAGTGAGTTAGTTCAGGGTCTGGGATGCCAGTGCAGTAAGATCTTATCCTATAGTGACAAGCAAACAGATAATTACTTGTCAATTTTGGAGGTAATTGTTTTCTCATCTAGAAAGTTCAGGTCATTTGCAGATTGTCAAGAAAGATATGCTCGTTGTCCCCTGAGTGGCCTGGTTGGACGGGTCTAATAGATAGGCAAAAAACTCTAGACTGCAGCACACCTCAGTGTGAGGCCCCTGTACATACTAGAAACCAGAGAGACAGTGATACAGGACAGCTGACAGGGCACACACCTACTTCAGCCACCTTAATTCATGCCACCTGGCAGAGAAGACTCTGTGAGTCACCCCCTGCCCATCGTTCTGCAGTCCCTGTCATGGCAAGAGCTGGCTCTGCTAATCCTTCGAAAATGAGCTTTCAAGCCGTGGATGACACTAAAATGTTAGGCAGATGTTCTCGCCAGAGCCAGCCACTCCTACTCAGCCTTCTTGTCCGCAGTCTTGGGTCGTCCTCTCTCCTGTTCCAAAAGGAAGGACACACGGATGCAGATTCATCGTGTCAATGAAATACCTTCCCTCTAGTCTTCTCCTCACCCGTGGGCACAAGTAAGCCAGGGAAAGCCTTCTAGGGTTGAGCAATAGAACACAAGGAAAGCCTGCCCTGCCTTGTGAACCCGGGCAGCCTGCACATAGTGTTTTAACTGTTCTAGAAAGAATGAAGCATTCATAAACCATTCCATTTTCAAGGAGGAGAAAAAAAAATCCTGTGACATTTTAATCCTCTATTGTGCTGGAGCATATTTAGAGTTTTTGCCTGCCAGTCATCTCAAATGTTTTGTGCCTTTCCCTTCCAGCTGAATTGGATATGATGAGCTGTGACCCACAATAAAACATAACGCCACTGTTCCTGCTGAAAGTCCTCTTCTTTGGGTTATTCTGGGCTAAGGGTCAGCCTATAAATGGTGACCTCAGAAAGTCCAAAGATGTTATCCAGTTGAGGCTGAGAGAACAAAAATGAGCTATGAGATGAACATGACCACCTGGGGTCTCCAATCTGAATTTTAAAAACAAGTTTCTATAATAAACATTAGTAAGTGCCACAACATTTGCCTGCTAGGAGTGATGTGTTTATAGAAAGATAAAGAGGTATGAGAGTATATTCTATGGGGGTGTGGTGAGGTATGGGGGAAGGAGATGTCTCAGCAGGCATCCCTTCCCCCTGAGGGACCAGCCACACCTGAATAGAGTTTATTCAGGGCATGGCGAAGGGAGTTAAGAGGGTAGTCGAGGCAGAGAAAGGCAGAGGGAGAGAGTAGAGAAGTAGAGGCCGGCCATGTCCATGAGCAGGTGGAGAGAGGGGGGAAAGAAAGGGGGAATGGAGAGAGAGCTAGAGAGGCAAGCAGCCCCTTTTATAGTGGGCCAGGCCTGCCAGGCTGTTTCCAGGTAACTGTGGGGTGGAGCTTAGACAGAATGCTAACAATGAGAGCCTGCTCATCTCTGCCATTTCTTGTGTGCTTAGGGCATCTTTGCATCCAGACGGGTTTCCCTCTCTCGTCACTGTTGACATTTTATATTAAGGAACTTTCTTTGTGCAGGGGTTGCCCTGTGCATTGTAAAGTGTGAACTAGATTTGTGGTTTACTCCCATGCAAGCTACCCAAAGTGTCCAACCACCCAAGCCGCTAAACCAAAGCTCCTGACTCTGCCGTAGTCTCCCCCAGAGAGCAGGTTCATCCCCTGCCTGGTGTAGGGGATGCCCATATGAAAGAACCCTTCAAGGGAATTCATGCCTTCGGTTTTGCCCTTGAGCAAAAAGTTTCTGCTGAGGGCCCTATTGCAGCTTGCAGGCTTGCACAGCAGAAATGTTCATCGGCCCAATTACACCAGTGGGTCCTCTGACAGTCAGTGAGGACGTCACCTGCAAGTCTGAGAGAAGAAGGCTCAGCTCACTCGGCTTCAAACGTAGGAGAGTTGCTCATAGTTGCAGTTATTCAAACGTACCTTATATTCATTAGGGAGAAATTCGTTAGCACAAGTTTCAGAGCTAAACTTAGGGATTCATTCACAAATGCTTTTTTTTTTTAATCATCATACTTTTAGATAATTGTGTGTGTGTGTGTGTGTGTGTGTGTGTGTGTGTGATGTTTGAGTGTTGGCACACATGCCACAACACACATGTGCAGGTTAAGGGGCCTCGAGGTTGTTGGTTCTCTCCTTCCATTATATGGGCTCTGGGGATCAAACTCAGTTTGTCAGGTTTTGTAGCAAGTGCCGTTATCCAGTGGACCTAGCACGCCACCTCTCTGGCCCAAATACGTGGTTTTTGGTTTTTTTTTTTTAAAATGCCCCATCTTCCACATGAGTTATTGTACAAACTGTGCACATGGAAGAGTCTGATTAAGTCGACTGAGCATTGCTGATTCATAGGACTTCGCAGATGCTGAACTTTGGGCAGTGTCCAGGCTGGGACTCGGGCAGGTATCTGCTTTGCATGGAAGTCACAGCTCAGCCTTTGTTAACATTAACAAATGAAAATAGAGGTTTACATTCCTCAGGCCGTCACATTTGACAGTGCCCTCAAAAAAATATGGAAGGCAGTCAAATGCCACTCCAGAGGACTTCCTGTAACTGTCCAAGTGGCACTGGGGCTGGCCGCACTGTGCAGGCTGCAGCAAGCCCACGAGGTGGACACCTGCATCAGCTACTTTTCTGTTCTAGTAATAAAAGCCCCACGACCAGAATCGCTTACAAAGAAAGAGTTTCTTTTGACTTACAGTTCCAAAGGGAGAGTCCATGATGGTGGGGACTCATGGCAGCAGGCTGACTAGAGATGGAAATTGAGAAATCAGATCTTGAGTCACAAACATGAAGTGTGTGTGTGTGTGGGGGGGGATTGTGTGTGAGGCTATAAATCCTCAAAGCCTAACCTAGTGCTACACTTCCTTTGACAAGTCTGTACCTCTTAAAGGTTCCATAATTTCCCCAAACCGCACCATGCCCTGGGAGCCAAGTGTTCAAATACCCAAGCCTCTGGGTGTCGTCTCCCGATCAGACAACCACAGTACCCTTCCTTTGTGTTCCACTGTGAGTTAGTAAACAGGGGGCTATTATGTGAGGCTTTGAATCCATATGATTTACTCATTTATTTATATCATTGTTTCCATTGTGTGGGAGGCAGCGTGACTTCACATCCCTGAGGACGCTGGCTGAGAACCAATTGTTGAAAGACTATGCTGGGCTCTTGGGTAGTGGGCAATAATGCTGACAGAAACACACACCCAGGAAAACCGCTTCTGGATCTGTGATTAAAAAGGAGGAGGAGGAGGAGGAGGAGGAGGAGGAAGAGGAGGAGGTGGTGGTGGTCAGTGACAGAGCGTCCCTTTGGAGGGTACACCTTAAGTAACCAAAAGACCTCTGAGTCACTCCTACTTCTTTACACATATTTTGAATTATGTAATTAATTAAATTCCTTTCTTCCCTCGTATCCACCCATGTACGTCTTGCCCCCACCCCATCCCACTTCTTAAAGGTTTCACCATCTCCCAGTAACAGCAAGCTAAGGACCAAGCCTTTCATACCTGTAGCCCCAGGGATGACATCCTAGATCTGAACTGCAGGAGTTAAGCATGGCATCCTTTATGAGCAATAGTAACCCTGATCAATCATAAACAGGGGTCCTTGGCTGGCCCTTGCCACTTTGTAGAATACACTCAAGCTACCTTTAATACTTTGTGTGTGTGTGTGTGTGTGTGTGTGTGTGTGACCACTATGTAGAAGTGCAGGAAAATAGAAATGGCAACAAAAGAAACATCCCCTCTCAGAGCAGGCGTCACCAATGCAGTTGGTCTTTACAGCCATTAGAAAATTTCTATGCTTGATCAAAATCCAGTTAAGGCTCGTTCTCTTTTGTTCTTCAATTGGAAAGCCAGAGCAGCTGCTTCCCGGCATGTCTGGCATTTTAGGGAAACAATTATGGAAGCATTTAGTCCAGTGACATGCATGCTCTCTTGCTTGCTTTAACTATGCAAGATATGACATCCCCTCCCCAGACCATTGACACCAAGGCTTGAGGAAGACACCTCGAGGGAATTTTTCACTGGAAGGAAATTTGCTTAACCCAAGAAGCTGATAAGAGGGGGAATCTGTCCACTTTGGATCGGAGCCTTATCACATTTGTATGAAAATGTTTAAGTGAAGCAGATGGAAGACAATAGTGAGTTTTAATTATCTTCAGATAGCCAACGGACTCTTGCCAACACACGCTTATAACCTGTCGGTTGCTCTGCACCATAACAATCTTCACTTATGAGCCTCAGCTGTTACAAATTGGAAAATATATTTACAGCAATGATCTTTCTTGTTAAATGCAAATTCCCCAAGATGTTCAACCCGAAATTCGGTCCCAGTACTTTGTATCCGTTGCCCTCTCTCGTGGAATTGAAAAGGCTAGAAAATCTGCTCATAGGACCCGATCTTCTCCTTCATAATCTACGACTCTCATTATGACACTAATGATCACAGTTCCTACACAGAAAGAGTAAAATCTTTTTTCAAGGATCATAAATTATGTTCCTGTAAAGGGACTACAAAATCACTTTTAATAGTGATATACGTTAGTTTCAAATCTTGCTTGGTGCTTTCTTGGGTTCATTCATCTCAAATGGATTTGGAATTTCAAGGCAGTTACTATTGACTCTGTCACTTCTCTATGTCCTCCCATAGACTGGTAGATGGCGGGATAAATGGAGTTAGCGTTATGGATATGCATACAGCTACATCTCTCTGTGCAGTACTTGGCACCCATCGCATGTACTATTGAATGAACAGAGGCCATGTGAAGTCACTGACCTCCACCGATTTGTCTCCCTTGCTCTGACCTTGCTCACTGGTACTTATTTCTATGCTTCCCTTGGCTGTTCTGCTGGTGGCTCTCAGCTCTCCTCCTCTCCTCATCCTGATGTTTCCCAAGCCAGAGCCCATAACTTCCATTTTCTGATTCTAAGTGGATGATTCACGAATCTATGTCCATAGGTCAGACCCTATAAATCTCTTCCAGTTCCAGACTTCCTATTGCCTTCATGTGAGGTCTCCAGTTACATAGTCATTGTTGCTTCCAATAACTGAATATATTTATTTTCTTTCTGGAAACCTTTTTCTATTTAGAGTTTTACTTTTTTGTAAATTTTTTTTTTTTGTTGACAGATTTGTGTTTGCTTAAGTTTATACATATAGTCAGTCTTTAAGGACTACCATGTTTTTCTTCCAAATGTATTTGGAATCAGCATCAGGATTAAATTGTACTTTATTTTTACTGAAAGCATCGTGGTTTAAATATAGAGACTTCTGTAGTGATTTCCAATATAAAAAGTTAATACATGACCAGTTTATGCTGTGTCATCTTCCTTCGTCCCCACACAAGCAGGACGTGTGTCAGGGGTCATTACTTTAGATTCTGCCATCATATTCATTGATGAGCTCATCTCATTTGCCTAGGAAGGGGTTTGCGATCATTTTGAAAATTCATATATGCAAAGCAGCAATTGTTAAAAATCCAGAAGTTGTTCTAAGTTATAGTACAGCTAGGAGTTCCATGAGTACCATGAAAGGAAAGAGCACACTCTGCTTGTGAATTTGGGGAAAAGAAGTTTGGTAATTGTTAAGTGATTAAGTGCTGCAGATATCCAAAGGAACCTGAGAAATGATGTACCAAGAGAAGAGTTCAATGCTCAGCAAAGATGCGAAAGAGGAGAGGAACCAAGGCTAACATAACACCAACAGTCCTAAATTGACAGGGAGAGAATTCTGGGAGCCATCTGGGCAACCGGAACCTTCCTGAGAAAGCAGGACCAAAATTGTGCACTTTTGAATGAGGTAAACATCAGAGGTAGCACATCTGTAGACATCTGCACAGCATTATTTATGGTCACTACTCAGATCTACTGTCTTAGTTAGGGTGTTACTGCTGTGAACAGACACCATGACCAAGGCAAGTCTTATAAAGGACAACATTTAATTGGGGCTGGTTTATAGGTTCAGAGGTTCAGTCCAGTATCAAGGTGGGAACATGTCAGCACCTAGGCAGGCGTGGTACAGGAGGAGCTGAGAGTTCTACATCTTCATCTGAAGGCAGCTAGCAGAATACTGGCTTCCAGGCAGCTAGGATGAGGGTTTTAAAGCTCACACCTGCAGTGACACACCTACTCCAACAGGGCCACATCTTCTAATCATGCTACTCCCTGGGCCAAGCATATATAAACCATCGTCTCTACTGACACACCTGAGGCATATTCAGATCTTTGAGACTCCCTCAAACCAAGTTTAAAAATTCACCTTAAGCATGAGTCCTCGGCCTCTTTAATGCCTCAGTGAGCTGAGCTAACACAAACAAAAAGGCAGCTAACACACAGAGATGATGTCAAGGAACTTATGTCAGGTTGTCTATACTTTCCTTTGTACTTGGTATAAAAAGTGAACCTTGTTGATGATGGAAAGCCGTGGATAATCAGATTATCATTTCGAATGCCAGTCTGGGCACATGTATGTAGGAGACCCATTGAGGGCTTCTTCAGGTCAGTGGGAAGATGCCCGGAGGACATTTATTTTATTTTCTAGTGGCTGAAAATTAGGATGGAGGGAGGCCTTTTGTATGCCACACTTGCTTGTACAGCCATCCTGGAATACCACTCTGGTTCAATCCAATCCTCCTCAATCCATCACTGCTGTTGCTACCACTGCCAGTGTGTATGCGTGCATGCATCTGTCTGTCTGTCTATCAGTCTGTTTTGTTGGGCATGGACTTTGGAAAAGAAAAAAAGGAAGATGATTCATGCTGGTGAATCAAAATGCTGCAGGCCGCAGGCTTCCCTCCCAAATCACTCTTAGATAGACTGAGGGCACACATGGGCACAACTGACTTAGTAAGAGCCACCATCTCTGAAAGGTGGTGTCTGGCCCATGCTGTGAGCGGTTCATTTTATAGAGTGGTATACTTGGTAAATCCCCAGGCTTAGCTTTTGATGGTAGAAATCAGGGCTCCTCATTTGAGAGTATCTTCACCGCTTAGCATATGCCAGCAGCAGGGGTATGTGCCTGGATCCTTCTGTGTATCATACCCACAGCAGTTAGAAACATATGGTTCCTAACGTGGCGATGTTCTCAGAACACTTTCAAATATCAGGTACGAGTGACACAATGAATAGATTGTCAGACCTAAAAATGTAAAATTTTTAAAAGGCACTAATCTAGGGGGCAATAAAAGTAATGACATCGCAAAAGGTCACATGTCCTCATTCTCTTGACCCCCTTATATGTCCAAATCTGCCTTTGCTGTAAATTGACAAGACCTTGTGCTATGCTGATAATCTCGGTCAACTTTATAGTCCCAAACCTGCCAAACCTAGTCACTAACACACACACACACACACACACACACACACACACACACATGAAACCAACTGGTCCATCTTACCTGAGAGCTCCCCTGGACAGTAGAACAGCTGATAATCCTATGCATGGCAGAAATAATCTCAACAATATGCACATTCCAGCATACCACTAACATATTTTACAGATTGGTAGTCATGGCAGCGTGTACAGAGGGAGTCCCCCCAGGGACTCTGGTAAGCCTGTTGAAATGCTCATTTCCTTGGCGAAGTGCTCAGTGGGCTTGGAAGGAAACCTTTGCCTTACCCACACTCAGGCTAGAGTCCGTACATTGCCTTCATTCTGGTTCTCTTTGCAAACTTGATTCCAGGTTTTAATGACTATCCTACAAAGCGAAGGAACGTCTGACATGCATATGCAGAATTGGTCCTCTGTGTTGGAATGTCAGAGTTAGCCCGGGGACACTGGGGAGCACAGAGGCCAGGCAGGCAGCCCCACTGTTTCCTGCAGCCCCGGCCCCACCCTTCACAAGGTTTCTCTTGCCCATCAACCCTGCAGCTGAAGCCAGATGCCATCAC
The DNA here is from genome assembly GCF_900095145.1 of Mus pahari. Lineage (NCBI taxonomy): Eukaryota > Metazoa > Chordata > Mammalia > Rodentia > Muridae > Mus > Mus pahari. The sequence goes on along the minus strand of NC_034612.1, from coordinate 41,316,410 downwards.
AAAGTGACCCCCCCCCCAAAAAAAAAAAAAGTTCAACATCTTTGAAGTGACCTCATTTACCCTTCACCTAAGTTCTTGAGGATCTCTGGGATAGTGACATTTCCCTCAAATGAAAAGCTCTCAGCATCTTTTCCCCCTCCCCCCCTGCCCCAGCCCCTGCCACCATGTTTGCTTTTCGGAAAATGGTTTGTACGTTAAGATCTGTTCCAAATACCGTAAGGATAATGGGGCAAGAATAGTGAGTGTAACAGCGTGGGGCCATGATTGACAGCAAGGGAGCACCAATGACAAAGAGGAATTTCAGTAAGGTTGGTCCTTAGACACCTCCAGAAGGCCACCAAAGGCATGCATCCATTAGGCAGGACCTTGAGGTGTACAGGCAGGGAACAGCTGCAGAGTTCTCCAGATGTGAAGGTAGGTTCCCTGCAGACCTTAGCCACACCACAGGACACTGAGGTCTGGCTCATGGAAGACTTGTGTGACACTGATCTTTCTCCCTGCCCTCAACTGGTTAAAAGGCATAAGAAAGGGCTGGGTCAGCACATCCTGGATGTCAGGTCCTTGCTTAAGGAAACTTCCTTGACTGGGTTGGCAGCTCACTCATTGTAAGGCAGACAGCTCCCTGGGGGCAAAGGAGGCACGTTTCTGCCCTTTACAGCCCACCATCCTGCCCCTGGCACCAGCAGGACCGTAAAAGTGTTGTGACCTTTGGGGAGTCCAATTTTATTGAAAAAAAAGTTCTTTTGGAGGCAAATCTCAAGGAACGGTTTGATGTTGGGAAAGGTAAGGAACCATCCAAAGAGCGCTCTACTGATTTGGTCTTTGGCTGATTGGAAACGGGTTTTAACTTTCTGTAACTCAAGTCAAGCACACACCTGCTAGAGCAAAAACCCGGTACCGAGGGCAGTGGCTTTCCTCCCACACTTCAACACTGTTAGCGGTCTGTCTAAGCTCCACCCCCACAGCTGCCTGGCAACAGCCAGGTAGGCTCCACCCCACAGTTACCTGGCAACAGCCAGGTAGGCTCCACCCCACAGTTACCTGGCAACAGCCAGGTAGGCCTGACCCACTGTAAAAGGGGCTGCTTGCCCCCTCCTCCCTCTCTTGATCTCTTGCTTCACTCCTGCTCTTGCTCTCCCCTTCCCCATTCCCTTCCCTTCCCCCTCTCTCCACGTGCTCATGGCTAAGGCTGGCCTCTACTTCTCTACTCTCTCCGTCTCTCCCTTTTCTCTCTCTGCCTTTCTCTGCCACTATTACTCTTCTTAACTCCCCTCCTCATGTCCCGAATAAACTCTATTCTATACTATACTGTCTTGTGGCTGGTCCCTCAGGGGGAAGGGATGCCTTGGCCTGGGCCTGCTGAGGTATACCCTCACTCCATACCACCCCACGCCCCCATAGAACATGCTGGCAGCCTGGCGGGCAGAGAGCTGGGCTGTTGGGATTTATAAAGTCTCTTGGCACTGTGCAGAAAGGAGGGCTCTAAATTCAGCGACGAGTGAGGGAACTTCTCAGACACTCCATGTGGTTAAAACAAACGACTGAGGCCCGCGGTGCAGCTGTTTGAGTCCAGATGGAATGTCTAGCATGCTGCTATCTTGGCTTCCAGGGCAGCCTCTCTAGGCCCTGGGGACCTCACCCTGTTCCCAAAGACTCCTTGTCATGAGAGGCGTGGCCAGAGGCATGCAGGATTAAAGGCAGAGAATTAAAAGGGGGTAGGGGGTGGGGCAGGGAGACAGTTTCCAGAGCCATCAAAACTATTCAAAATCTTGAGTAAATTGTATTATTTAAGCAGAAGAAACTGGATTAAAAGACGACAGGGCTTTTCTACCACCAGTTGCCATTATGATATAGAAAACACCAAAAAACAAGAATATCATAGTCAATGTGTCTCTAGCTAAAGTTCCTTATTTTGACTTTTAACTTATTTTAAAATTAAAATAATTTGACCTTTATTCATTTCTTTTATGTGTGGGAGTAAGCTACTAAAAATGGAGGTCAAAGGACAACTTGAAGACATCTCTTCACCTTAAGTGGGACCCAGGGATTGAACTCAAGTCTTCAGGGTTGACAGGCCTATGCCTGAACCTGCTGAGAACTCACCCACCCCTTGTTTTGATTCTTTTTAAAGCTATATCAAAAGTTTTCGATGTAGGGTTTTGTTTTGCTTTTTTTTTTCTCATTTGTTTTGAAAGGAAAGGCGTTTTATTGATTTTCCTTTGCTTGTTGATGTCTGTGTTTGAAACTGCATTCAGGGTTGAGTGCTGTGTGTTTGAGCAGTGACATGGCTGGTATGCTAATTGGAGGTTCGGGCGGAGGTGAGGGAGGGGCTTTCAAATTCCCATAGAACATAAAGATTCACTGTAGCTCACCATCAAAGGAAGGAGTAACTCTAGCGTGAAGTGTCTGCACTTTACACAGGCAGCCAGTTACACAGGTAGAGTTTGCTTTCACTAAGCAGAGAACTGTCTGGCAATGCGGCGTGTGCATCCACCTCTAAGAGCCCACCAGCCTCTTACGGGAGGTGACGACAGAACAGTATCCTGTGCACTTCCTCTCTTGAGACACGAAAGTAAGTGGCACTGAGACCAAATGCTCCACAGATTGGTGGCTACGCAGCTTTTGTAACTACCAAATGTGCATGGCCTTCTGATGAGGGCCACAGCTGGGGTGGACAGATCATCGCAACCTGGCCAGAAGCTCTAGCAAACCTTCCTTCCCCTGTGATGAAGTGATTCATTTGGAGAGGGGCACGGTGGGGTGCCTGAGGTCCAGGTAGCACAGCCACTCAAAGCCACATTTCCCCTCCTCCCTCTTCCACCTCCTCCTCCATTTCCTCTTCCTCCTTCTCCTCCTCTTCCTCCTTCTCCTCCTCTTCCCCCTCCTCTTCCTCCTCCTCCTCCTCCTCCTCTGCCAGGCGCAGCCGTCGCCTTTTTTTTCATCACAGTGTCAGCCATGGTTGTGGAGTGAGATGGACCCCTAGGCAAACTGTTAATCAACTCTCCTCCCTTCTGCCCACTAGCTGTGTGTGTGTGTGTGTGTGTGTGTGTGTATACAACCTCTCTTTCAACTCACAGAACAGTCCTGTGAGGTGGGAGTTTTATTTTGCAAATGCAAATTTGAGGCTCCTTGAAGTCAGTGACTGACATCAGCAGCGTCCCAGATTACAACTGTTGTCTTCTCTCTTGCTTTTATCTGCAATGTCTTCTTCCTGCCCTCTCCTCTCCTTGCTTCCCTGCTCCCATTTCTCCCCATCTACTCTCTCCAGGAACTCATTAGGCCGGACTAACCTGGGATTAGCCGTGTAGACAAGGTCAGCTAGAGAACATAGATATCCACCTGTCTGTACCCCCTCCCCACCTCCATACACACCCATGCTCGGATTGAAACCATTCGCCACCACGCCCATGACCACACCTCCTTAATCTTCTATTATTTCACTTATTGCAAACCTATTGAACTCAAACTCCATGCTAGGCCCTGTATTAAATAAGACAGAGAAGATTCTTGTCCTCACGTATCTTATAAACTAGCCCCCCCCCCCAGGAACAGAAGTGTTTTTTTAAAACAGAATGAAGAGGGTTGAGGGGCGGAACCACACACAGAGGGACTGCTTCTTTCCCGGAAGGGGAGTTAACATATTGGCTGTGCTGTAGGAGACTGAAAAGATCTTAACAAGATGGGACAATGGTCCGAGACCATGGCCTGAAGTTAAGCGGAAATAGAGTTGAAGCTCTTTCCTGACTTTTATATCGTTAGAATACTGGCCTGTGCCTTTAAGCCGGACATGGTATCCTGAATCGGGCCACGCTTTCCTGCCGCTCTCTCTGGAACAGAGTTAAGATGCAGTCTCCACTCTGAACAAAAAAACTTCTCAGTTTATGATATCTGGCTCCTCCAGGTTGCCTGTCACATCACACATGTGATACTGAACTAAATCGTGGTGTGAGAATTTCTCCAACCCTTTAAGGATTATAAGAAGCCAGACCGTTCCCGTGCGTGGGGTGTTGATCCAAGACACTCCACCCGTCCTCTGCAGCATCCCATCTCACTCAGCTTCCCTCCCTGCCCCCTCTGATGTTCTCCTAATGAAGCTTCTCTCCAGGCATTAAAGGAAGCCTCCCCTTTCCTCTAAGGCCCCACCGTGTTTAGATCTCTGTATATTACATTGTTTCTGTGTAATGCTCTCCCTCCCACCACAAGGCCCCATAATGGCTTTGAGGCTCTCTCATTCAATAAACCTCACTGAAAGGAATTGTGTTCTGGCTTCCTCTGAGGACTGACCACTGTTGTTATCTGCGTGTGTGTGTGTGTGTGTGTGTGTGTGTGTGTGTGTGTGTGTACAGAATACATAAGACATGGCTTTGTAATTCATCAGGTGAAGCTTGAAGCCCTAAGAGAGTGGGGTACACTTTTTAAAGAGACTGTCTTAGGCTGCATCTGTTCCAGCAGAGATTCCAAAAGGAAGATCGAGCAGTCAGTTTTACTTTGCATCCCGAACTCCTTCCCGGGCGTTCCATGTGTTTTTGTTTGTTTTAAGGGAAGCGCTGTTTATGAGAGCGTGTTTCTGACACAACCATAAAGTAAGTCTCTACAATCTTAATTCTTGTGGTAGAAGGGAAGAGATGCTCACTTATTCTCTACCTATTCTTCCGTCCCGATGAGCTTCCCTGTGCGGCACTTGAGGCTTCGCAGCCGTGAACCTGAAAGACAAACGACACCGCCCTGTGCTTGCCTTTCCTTGGCCGTGCTGTGCTTAGCAACAGCCACTGCTCCCTTACGGCGCATTTCCGAGGTCTGTTTTTGTGCCGCCTCTTGTGTTCTGATTTCACTTTTGCCGTGGTCTGAGTGAGAAATGTTCCCCTACAGGTTCAGGTTGCGAACACTTGTTCCCCAGTAGGTGGCGCTGTTTGGGGGAGGTTATGTAACCAATAGGAGGGAGAGCCTCGCCAGAGGAAGTATGTCACTGTGGGTGGGCTTTGAGAGTTTCCAAGTCAGTCTTTGTTTCTGAAAGCCAAC
>NC_034612.1:41301449-41311304 GCF_900095145.1 Mus pahari | reverse complement strand
CCCCTCCCTTCTCTCCCCCTCTCTGTCTTTACCTTCTATCCCCCTTCCCTACATCTTTCTCTCCCCTGGATTTGCTTTATGTTCGTGAACATGAACATTTTTAATCTTACTTTTCTAGTACTCTAAGAACACATTGTCTCCTAGATCTCCACCTTCTTTTTTTCGCCTGCCTGCCGTCCACAGGGAACGTGCTCAGTACATATTTAGTCAGTGGAATTAATACAAGTAAAATGAGATGTATGTTGAGGCCCAAAACTGGTAGAGAGTAGGAACTAAAAAACTTAGAGAGATGCATTTGCTTAAGTAAATGTGGTAGTTTTAGCAGAGGTTGTTCTGCTCCGGGCATACAGACATGGACAAGAGCACTACCACAGGAGTCTTACTGTGCATACCAGTTTTTATTTTCAAATTAACACAAACCACAGTCACCTAGGAAGAGCGAACCTCAGCTGAAGAGTTGTCTCCATCAGATTGACCGGTGGGCATTCGTGGGGGGACATTTTCATAATTGCTGATGAAGGTAGGAGGGCCCAGCCCACTGTGGGTGGTGGCATCCCTAGGCAGGTGGGCCCCTGCTATAGAAGAAAAGCGGCTAGACCCGTGGCTGGAAACAAGGTAGTGAGAAGTGTTCTTCAGGTCTCTGGTCCAGGTCCTTGCCTTGAGCTCCTGCTTAGACCTCCCTCCGAGATAGCCTATTACTGGAAGCACAAAATGAAATAGACCCTTCCTTCCTCCTGGGTCGTTTGTGGTCATGGTGCTTGTCACTCAACGGAAAGCAAACTAGAGCATTCACCCATCTTTAATCCACCTGAGCACACAGACAGAACCCCTGTGTGTATTTCCTGATGCTGTAGGCTCATGGAGTAAAGGAGTGAGTAGGTACTGTTCTGTCCAGCCCTAGGTCAACCGGGGTGGTACTTGCCTCCTTTATGAAAGAGCACAGTCATTTGTTCATCTGAAATCACTGTCTAGCTTTTCTTTGGTGCTCAAACATTAGATTACATCCCTTGGTTCCATGATTGTTTGCATCTGAAGACACATCCACATTTCATGTCTGTGAACATGAATGTCTCTTTACCCACACACCGAGAAAAAAGGAATTACAATCTTGAAGAAATGGCCTCTCTTCAGCTTATTCTTCCAGTGTTCTCTGAATAACAGATCAATCCTGACCTTTCCCTGTACCCTCCAAATATCCTCGGTGGTTCTGTGAACAAGGAGCACTGTCTTTGAGGTAGTCTGTTCTCTGGCCAGACACAGTAACCACAAGCGTGTATTCAACAGTATAGAATCTGCGCTTTCCACTTTAAAGTTTATTAAAGTTGTCACATGGAAGACAGAGGACCGGTCCGGTGCGACAGAATGACAGATCTTGCTGTGGCTGCTCGTAAATTAGATTGGTGATATATTATCTGTTGAAAAAGAAACTTTATCTTAATAACTACTGTTTGAGCATCAGTCACCTGCGCCCCCCCCCCAATCCCACCCCCCACAAGCAGGGAGCTTGCACAATTTGTACGGTTCAATTAGGTTGCTGTAAAGGATGAGGCGCCCGAGGGCATTAGTTCATTACTGGTATCCAGCCATGTTTTCTTGATAAATGACATTCTGAAAGCCTCCATTCCCAGCATAATCACCTTAGGGGACCCATGGAGTATGGCCCCACATGATTCAATTACAGCTAAAAGTTGCTCTCTTCCCAGAGCTCCGGGACTCCAGAAACCCATTCTACAGCCTTTGGCGTTTGCAGGAGCTTTCTCTCCCCCCCCCCCACCTCTTTTTCATGCACTCCTATTCACATGCAGACGAAGATTATGTTCTGCCTGCCTGTCTTCCCACAATCGATTTTTTTTTCTTCCTACCTGATCGTCTTTGTAAAGTGCAGCATCATGTTTTACCACAAATGAACCCAGTTTACCCACAAGTGAGCATATAAATCAATTGACTCCAAATTGTCCTCCTCTACCCCCGCAGTAAAGGGTGCCGAGAGTCCTACAGATGCACAGGAACTTACGGTAGCCTACAGGGGCCAGAAGAAGAATCATCTGGACTCGGAGTTGCAGCCAGTACTCAACCAACATGGGAGTGCTGGAAATCAAACTCAGGCCCGCTAGAACAGTGACCTGCTCTTAACCATTTCTCTGACCCTCCATTCCATTGTTTTAAACATTTTGTTTACTCTGAAAGGCCAAGAAATGACTTACATGTATTTCAGTCACAGAGTAGTTAGTTGACTGTGTACTTTTTGGTTTGGTTTGGTTTTCAAGACAGGGTTTCTCTGTGTAATCTTCACTGTCCAGAAACTCACTCTGTAGACCAGGCTGGGTTTGAACTTGGAGATCCACCTGCCTCTGTCCTCTGAGTGCTGAGATTAAAGACATGCACCACCACCTATGGCTGAAAATCTGCAGTCTTAAAATAGCTTCTGTAGTAACTTCATAAACAGACCCCCGGTGCTGGAGTTACAAGTGGTTGCGAGCCATCCAATAAAGACCTCCCCCTTCTCCTGTGTCCACAAAGATATGTATCCTTGGCCTCTTCCTGGTTTCCTGGTGCTCAGTGCTTCAGCCATCATATTGCTAGGGAAATAGGGTGGAGACGCTCCCAGACAAGGTTGTTGCTGTACACATCTGCTTTAGTGCTCAAACGTTTTGAAAACTTCTGCAAATACACAAAGGATCAAGTGGCATCAAGGGATCAAGTGCTGAGATGTACTGCTCAGGCAGGTTCTCCTGCACTCAGACATTCCCCCCCCCCCATCCTTCAGTCCTTTGTGATATGTTCACAGAAGGCTCAGAAGGGGTGTGAAGCTAGTTCTACTCCTTGTCAAGTCAGAGGAGAGTGCAATCAGGGTTCTCTCGGAGGTTTTGGATCCCTCCTTCCTGGCCAGCCATAAATCTGGCCTTCTGACTGAGTGGCACAGAGGATTTCATGTCCCTGAGTCAAAGGATGTTGTCGGTTGACCCACTTGAGTCATTTCTGCACTGTTCACTCGAACTGAGAGACCAGCTTTGTGTCAGTTTTCCAGTTGAACACCTGTAAGTTTAAGAGCAGTTGTATGTTTCTAATTTCTGAATTTTTTTTTTTTTTTTTGGTTTTTCGAGACAGGGTTTCTCTGTGTAGCCTAATTTCTGAATTTTGAGTGCGTGTTAGAGTCACACTTAAGCCTGGTTAAAGCACAGATCCCTACGCATCACCCCCGGAGTTTCCAATTCACTGAGTCTAGGGCAAAGCCATGCACCGCGGTATCTGGGCCTCACCAACAAGGTTTGCAGCTGTCTTGGTCCCTGGAGCACGAGATACTTCCGTTACTTCTTTCACGGTCCTTCAGGTAGAGACACCACCTTCATCTGGGACCCCAGTCTCAGGCCAAAACATTTATCTACGAAGTAGGTAGGGTTAAGTCACTAACAATGTATTTATTTATGTCCTAAAACTATAGCGATTTCTTTAAAGCACCCTTAAATCAGAAGAAAACAATGTAGTTAGCTCCTAGTAGCCATAGAACCCCCTTGCAGACTTTCAAACCTTGGGTTCCTGGTATTAAATAGGGTAACATTTGCCTAGAACCCTGTGCACATTGGCTCACAGACTTTAGTTTCTAGATGGCTTTAATACTTAATGTAGTGTAAATACTGTGTAAGTAGCTATCATGCTAAAATAAGCACAAGAAGAATGCCTGTACATATTCCAAACAGGCAAAATCATTTTCCTGAGTGTTTCCCATCCATGACTGGATGAATCTGAAGGTTGGAGCACATAGATATGGGGAAGGATTTATTTATTACTAATAAACATCTACCTGCATTAGAGATTGACCACTAGTAGGATGCTGCGGGTGGCCCATCGGAAACTGGAAGCTGATTGACTGCTGCCGTTCCTGTTCTCTGTTGCTGATTGGCTGCTATAGTTCCCTTTTTCTATTGCTGATTGGCTGCTGCAGTTCTTGTTCTCTGTTGCTGATTGGCTGCTGCCGCTGGTCTCGTTCTCTGTTGCTGATTGGCTGTTGCCAGTCTCGTTCTCTGTTGCTGATTGGCTGCTGCCGCCGGTCTCGTTCTCTGTTGCTGATTGGCTGTTGCCAGTCTCGTTCTCTGTTTCTGATTGGCTGCTGCCGTTCCAGTTCTCCATTGCATGTTGATTTTCATGTTGCATCTGCCTGCGCTAGTCGTGGCCTCTGGAAAAGGACGGTCAAGGGAGAGGGTCTCGAGTCAGAAGTGGTAACTACTTTGGATTCAGTTTGTCAGTATCTGACGGCATCCTGGTGTGACTATAAAACTCTCAAAGTTTCAAATATCCCATTGCATCCTGTGGGTTTACCACAGTGCCCCAAGTGCCCTGATGCCCATTTAGGGAATGGAGGGTTTAAATGTCACCATTTTAAATTAAAAAAAAAAAAAATTATTGAATTTCACATGTATTGGTGTTTTACCTACATGTATGTCTGTGGGAGGATGTTAGACCCCCTCCCTAAAACTGTAGTGTGCTGCCCTGAGGGTGCTGGGAATTGATCTCAGGCCCTCTGGAAGAGCAGCCAGTGTTCTTAACTACGGAGCCATCTCTTCAGCCTTCAATTGTCCCCATCTCTGTCTAAATCGATCTACTTTGAGATTCTCTTTGAGACCCAAAGAAGACATTTTCTCAGCTTTTTTTTCCCTCTCTGTGATGCTTGCAGCAATAGCTAAAATGTTTAGACTGTAGAAAAGTTAAAAAAAAAAAAAAAAAGAAAAAAAAAGTAGATCAATCCTTACAGATTAGCCAGGTGTGGTAGCACACACCTTTAATCCCAGCACTGGGGAGGCAGAGGCAGATGGATTTCTGTGAGTTCCAGGGCAGCTGGAGTTACACAGAAAGAACCTGTCTCAACCAAAGCAAACAAGAAATACAGGTTTACCAGTCTTGAAAGAAATGGGTCGTTCATTTCTGTAGTAGAGGGAGCGGGTAGGAAGTATCAGAGCGCATGACCACCGTGAAATGCTGTCTTACAGAAGGCTCCCACGTCATTGTGGGTATGAAGCATGTGGGTCAGACCTGATGGAGCCTAGCCATGGGCTGACAACTTAGTGTTCTCACTTTATATCCAGGAAGCTGGTATGCCCTATGAGGTAACTGGGTTTATGAAAAGACAGCTCATGTAACGGTAAGATCACACTATCTTACCTATCTTTAAGGAAAATGGTTTTTATGAAACCAGGCTCTCTTCTCTCCTCTTCCTCTCTCTCTCTCTCTCTCTCTCTCTCTCTCTCTCTCTCTCTCTCTCTCCTAATTGAAAAATTCTAACTTCATAGCTAATTTTAACAAAAACTCACATAAGGTCGGTGGATCTCAAGTAGTTATTTTGCCAGTGTTAAATCCATGGCCGGCCAGTCATGGATGTGGGAGAGCCAGTGAGTTACTAAAGCTTTTGGAAAATCCCCATGGAGAGAGAAGACAGTGTGGGGAGTTTTGGTGAGACCAGGTTAGCAAGAGGAAGGCTGGTCGACATTTAAGGACAGCTGAGTCTCCAGGGTCCCCCGTTTCTGGGTCCTCAAGAATGTATTCCCTCAGAAGAATAAATTCAGAACACGTGGAGAACAATGGGGACGGGAAACTCAGCACATGACAGGAGCAGTGTGACCATGTGGTTGGTATTCCTGGCGGGGAGCAGGTGTTCAGCAACTGCTGCTTGGAGCAGCACTTCAGATGGACCAGGCTAGCCCCTTTTCCGTCTCTAAGTACGTGTACTTGGAAGCCGCGGGTGCATATAAACATATAAACCCGAGAATGAACTCAGATTGTTTGCAGTACCCCGACCTTGTGCACCGAGTAATGTGCCACCTGCATTGTTGTTTCTGGTGTGTGGTGGCAGGAGCAAAAAAAATAAAATAAATAAATAAATAAATAAATAAAAAAGAAAAGAAAAGTTATTAATCAAGTGCTTCTATTAGCCTGCCATGGGGTGTATATAGTTGAATACACTAGCCTGTGATCTGTGTGATGGAGCCGTTTCCTTGGTTGTAATTGCTTAGGTTCAGTTGGCTCACTGCAGTCCAAAAATAACAAAGGGAAAATTCAGAAGCAAGCACAGATGCCATATAATCTTATTATAATGACTTAGTGTGATCGTTGTTAATCTTTTTTTTTTTTTTTTTTTTTTTTTTTTTTTCTGTTAAACATTCATCCTCCGTGGGGGCCTTTCTTGGAAGTCATCCGGTGGGGAGTGAGATGTGCTGAGATGACCCGGAGCTGGGGGGATTGTTTCAGATAAAATTCAGAAGTCTCGGGGGCTGGTGAGATGGCTCATAGGTTAAGACCACTTAATGCTCTTTCGAAGGTCCTGAGTTCAAATACCAACAACCACATGGTGGCTCACAACCATCCCTAAGGAGATCTGACGCCCTCTTCTGGTGTGTCCGAAGACAGCTACAGTGTACTTAGATATAACAATAAATAAATCTTTGGGCCTGAGTGAGCGGGGCGAGTGGCACTGGCATGAGCAGAGGTCCTGAGTTCAATTCTCAGCAACCACATAATGGCTCACAACCATCTGTACAACTACAGTGTACTTATATACATAAAATAAATAAAGAACTCTCTTTTTTAAAAAATCAGAAATTTCAACAAACAAACAAACAAACAAACAAAAACAAATCAGAAAAACTCCACCGGGCTAGGAGTCAGAAAGAGCCAGGTAATCGTGCGGTCAGAGCTGTTCTAAGGTATGGTCACTTTCCTTTCAGTGGGTCAACACAGAGTTCAGTACATGACAGAATGGATGGACTGGGTGAGGGGAGACTGGTGGAAGTTGCTTATGGTGAGATCTTTTAAGCCAGCAGGCACTCTCCCCATGTCTGCCCTCCTTCCTCCAGTCTCTTACAACAGCCAGCCTTCCAATGTCCAAACACTGGCATTGGCAGTGAAGCCAGCCAGGGGCGTCCTATGAGACTCTGTAGAATTCCTTAAGCTGTGATGTCCTGTCAGCCACTGGCGCTGTGGCACCCCTGAGCTTTGTCTCCCCTGTTCTTGAGTAGGGTGCTATCAGTGGCTTCCCATTGCTGTCCCTGTCTTTGATGGTTCGGGGGATAGGGTGACCCCTCAAGGGGTTTCTTGGGATGAGAGTCTTCCCTTTAAACCTGCAGTTCATCCTCTGTATGGCTCAACTGCCTCTTCTCTTCCTAAGTCAGTGTTGCAGTCTCCCCAGTAGGAAATACATGGGGTTTGGTTTTTGGTTCTTTGTTTTTGTTTGTTTGTTTGTTTTCGGTTTTTCCTCTTCCTTAAGTGCCCGCGGCACTTGAGAGTCTTCCTGTCGTTTGCTTTTGTGGTTCTGGAACTCTTTGCCAGATTCCAGCGTCACACCGCTGTGACATAAGCAGAGACCTAAGCGCCACGGTGTGCAGCTGGCACTCCAACAACGTACTTAAGGGTACGGTCTGTCGGCAGATGAGCCGAGACTGACCTTGGGTATCCTAAGGGACAAATAAACCATTCTCGACAGGAGAGAATAATACAGATGAATCAACATGAGAGTAACAGGAAATAGGCTGAGATTTCAGCAAGAGGGAATTCCGTGCATCAAGGAGCAACCCTTGACCGGAAGGATGTTGTAAAGTGGGGGTGGGGGTGGGAGAACGTGACTATAGCTTTAAAAAGATTATGAAATCTCTACTCCCCAAAGCACAAACTATCAGAGTGTCTTGGTTTAAAAATGAAGATTTTTTTTTTTTCTGAAATGAGAGAAGGTGGAAAGAGTGACCTTGGAGGCAGACCATAGGCTGGTGGGGATTGCCACAAAGAGTCTTTCAAACAGTTTGCCTAGATGGGCCACACCCTGGTCTCCTTTCAGTCAAGGTGAGAAGAACGTGCCCTGGCTGTTCTCTGCCTACATTGAGAGGTTTGAGATAGAGGGGTCACACTTTGACAGCAAGATTAATTGGCAACACATGGGGATGTCACAACATATGAGTCTTCTCACCTGGGATTGATTTGGGGACACTGATGCTCCCAGAATTCTTGTCACCGTCCTGTATGAAGAGTGAGGTCTTCGACCATCTGCTCACAATGATGGCAGGTTCGCTTTCAGATCCCGGTGACCTTGCAAGGGTTCTCAAGGCCTGGGGTGAGTGCTACTCCCCTTAGAGTGCAGGCAGGGTCACCTCAACCTCTGTGGGACTCACTGGGGTTCTTCTCTGCTCCATTCTGGCAGCAGACACTCTCCAAAAGAGCCTGCACATTGTAAACCCATTAAGGCTTGACTCCCTGGGGACAACAAAGAGAATGAACTGCCTTTTCAATGTGGGCTGTGTGTGTGTGTGTGGGGGGGGGGGACGGCAGTGCCTTCTGGCACCCGGGCTTGTCCTCAGGGCCAGGGTGATCTGTAGGGAAAGTTACAGGCTTCTGAAGGGATATTTTCACAGGTTCTCCAAACAAAAGGCTCTTTCTTTCCACTCTGTAGGACTCTCCTGCTAATTAACTGAACCTAGTGGAAAGCAGGAGCTTCTGCAAAGAGACTCACAGCCTCCTGTGCACTGGCTCTTCAGGAGTCCTGATGTTTTTGTTTTGTTTGTCTGTGGAGGCACTGAGAATGCCCTTTTTGGGGAGCTGGTAGTAAGGGTGCCTGCAGAGTGTCACCGGGCACCTCATTTCTTCTAGTCATTTCCCCCATACACAGCCCAGCAAGTTGGGCTCGCCTGGCAGACATGGTAAGCACTTTGTCCAGGTCATGCAGTCCCCTCCTGCACTTCACCTGTCTTCACCTGTCTTCACCTCAGGGATCATTCAGTCTCCTGGGCGCTCCTGGGCCTGTAGCTCACTGACCTCTGTTTACTGCCCCGTGGTGTTGTCGCTATTTAAGAAGTCCCTTTCCAGACCATCTGTCTTAAATTGCTATTCTGTTTAGTTTCCTGTCCGCCTGGGCCCCCTCTCTTGTATGTCTTTTGAATTCAGAATGCAGTGGAGGACCAGGAAGCTCATTAGGCAAGCAATTTTGATTCCAGCATTGCTGCCATTTTGATACTTGCATCTGCTTAGGCAAAGTTTGCCAGGGCCTGCCAGCCTTCTGGAATTGTGGCTGAACCTTTCGAAACTTAGCTTTCAACACGGCCTTTTTTTGGTTTGTTTGTTTTCTTTCCCAGTTTTGTAATGTTTATAACTAAGTACTGTGGAGTTTGGAAAGAGTACTGAATCTTGTTTGTTTTATTCATGTGTATGACCTTGACTGCGAGGATACATGTAAATACATACATGTAAATACATACATGTAAATTTGACCTGACTCTTACCAGTATTGAATCAAGATTTCTCATTTGTTTCTGTTTAGGCCAGTTTGGTTATGAGACTCTGGGTTGGGGGCAGGGGGGAAGCTCTTCACAGGCCTCTAGTGGACATGCAGCAGAACTGTTGAAATCTCACATCCAAACGTGTTGTTGGACCTTGGTGTGGAATTAAGCAATCACAGAAATAACACTCTTTGTTGGCATTTCAATTAAAGAGAAGTAATTGCGTTTGTGTTAAAGGCAAAGGAAATAACAGCGACCGGAATCAAATTTGCGTTTGCCATTGGCAGATCTCTACCTAGTCGTCAACTTCTTCCTGCTCTATATTTATTTTGGCTTTTATTTGTGTGCCTATGGGTTTGGGGACCTTTGTGCCACAGAATGTAGCATGTGGGGGCAGAGGGTAGCTTGCAGGAGTCAGAGCTCCCCTCCCCCCCCCCCCCGTTCATCATGTGGGTTCTGAAAAAAATCAAAAAGGAAAGAGACATGCCATGCCTGATCCGAGGCATGGTGGAGGAGAAGGTCCGTCGTTGACATGGAAGAAGGCGGGGACATCTGGGAGGGTCCAAAGTGGACATAACCCTGAGCCATTTGAGGAGGGGGGGGG
>NC_034612.1:41282367-41299794 GCF_900095145.1 Mus pahari | reverse complement strand
CCTCCTCCTTCTCTCTTTCTTTCTTTCTTTCTTTCTTTCTTTCTTTCTTTCTTTCTGGCAATTCTAACTAACACACACACGCGCACAGACACACACACACACACACACACACACAGTAGTGGATTCTGCACCACTGCTGCCTATTCACTGCATGATAAAGTTAGTTTATAAAGAGCCTGTTTCTTTCTGAGGACGGGTCTTAGACTTCATGTGGCCCGTTATGCTATATTCTGACAAATGATGATGTTCACAGTGTCCTCTGTACCCTGGCATTTAGTGAAGGTTTCTTTGAAGTTGACTGCTATTCTATGGGGTGCTTATCCTTGGTAAGGTGTTGCATCTCATCTTTTTTCACGTCTGAGTGTCTGTGTGCCTCTGTGTCTCTGTGCGTGCATGCGCTCAGGTGTCCTTGAAGGCCAGAAGAGGGCATGGGGTCTCCTGCAACTGGAGTTAAAAGCAGTTGTCTGGTGGGCACTGGAAACTGAACTCAGGTCCTCTGGAAGAGCATCGTTTGAGAGAATGCCCACGTCTTCTGGTAAAGCAGCCAGTGCTCTTAAACTCTGCACCTTCTCCGTAGCCCACACATCTCGTGCTCCGGGTGGAAGTCCACCTACAGCATCCTCGCTTCCTCTGCTTGCCTCCTTCCTCCAAGGCCACTTCAAACTTAAAATGCAATGAAAGGGTCAAGTTAACTGTTTGATGGTAGTTGTGATTGAAAGCTTATCTAGAATTTAAAATGAAGTGTTCTTCCTTAGCATCAGGCAAGAATAAGATGTCAAGCAACTCTGCTGTTGATAAAGTTGTTTGAATAATGGAATGCTGGCATCCCAGATGCATCAGGAGCCATCCTCTTTTATTTATTTCAATTGTATGTGTCTGTATGCTTACCTGCATGGAAGCCTGTGTACCGTGTGTGTGTGTGTGTGTGTGTGTGTGTGTGTGTGTGTATACGCGCACGCACGCCTAGTGTCTGGGGAGCCCAGAAGAAGGTGTCAGATCTGTTAGAACCGCAGTTGAAGATGGTTATGAGCTACCATATGGATGCTGGGAACTGAAGCCAGATCCTCTGTAAGAGCAGCCAGTGCTCTTAACCACACAGACATCTCATCAGCTCCTTAATGTCTTTTCTCATAGCCCCGATGGCTGGAAGACTGAGCTGGGAGGTCAGCATGGTGGAATTCTGGTGAGGTTCTCACAGCCAGTTAACCCACTGGCTCATTAGTGGATTAATCTACCCCTTCACCCCCACTCCTTTCACTACCCAATACTGCTACTCTGGGGGCCAAGTAGTGAACAAATGAAATTTGGAGAACAAATAGCTTGAGTAGCTGTCTACCCAAAAAATCAAAGGTCCAATAAACTACATCTTTACACTTAGAAAGACAGGTTTAAAAGAAATGGACAGACAGGATGGTGCTTTACATTTTATATACAGTGTATTACAGTCCGTGGTACTATTATTTCCTGAAGGAGCAGATTTATAGTCAAGCTGGCTCTACTACAACTTTCCTTGAACCGTGGCAAGATTGGTTTTGGGAAGGTCTTGTGACTCTGACTGTTAAAAATAGAAGCAAGTGAGTTCTCATCCAGACAGAGGATCTAAGAGCTTGTGTGTATAAGTGCTGTGTTCCATTCTCATTGTTACGGAGGCTACTAAGATGAAGTCTGTTTCCACAACTGTAGTCAGCCTAGAAGGAATGAAGACAGTCTAAAAGAGACACTTGCATCTTTCATTCTGTCTGTCTATTGAAAAAAATGGAATCCAGAACTAATGGGAATTTCCCCAGGAATCTCCTGATGGGAGAAGAAAAAGGCCCCTGCCAGAAGGGACTTACCTTCCTGAGACAGATGAGACTAGCGCCCAGACAAGGATGGGTCAATGGGGGATGGGACCACACCTTGATTAGATGCATTTATCCTTGGCCTCCATTTAAACTGTAATCTCACTTTAGAATGGATTTGGGGAATTCTCTGACTTACTTTGTCACGCTTTCCAATGTTGCTACATTGAATAAATCTCTCTCTCTCTCTCTCTCTCTCTCTCTCTCTCTCTCTCTCTCTCTCTCTCTCTCTCTCTCTCTCTCTCTCTCCCTTCTCTTTCTTCTTCTCCTTCTCTTTCTTCTCTTTCTTCTCCTCCTTCTCCTCCTCCTCCTCCTCCTCCTTCTTCTTTCTTTTTTTAATTGGCTTACTGAGGACAGGTGGCTGAACCTGTCTTAGGGCACAGCTTGAAAACCCCAATGCTCCTCCTCCCTCCCAAGTTAGATGACACTATGAAGGACTAAGATGGGTCACATTCTACTGCCAGTCTTTGGTGAACATACAGAGAAGTGTGCTCTCATGGTGGTAGCTGCTAAGATTTGGGACTTATTTGTTAATGAACCATAACTTGGCCTGTCATAATAGAGAATATAAAAAGAGAGAGCTGTTTCCAAGATCTAAGTCAGAGGAAAAAAAAAATATGATGGCATCTGCGAACAAACAGAAATGAAAACCTAGAAAGCGTAAAGCATTCTCTCCACCCCATGAGCAAACAATATTATTCATCTTTGTTTCCATCTGTAGTTTCTAGGTTACATTCAGACAACTGGTCAACCAACATCCTATGCTTTAGGACTATATATGTTATCGTATATAACCATTAATGTTTCTCCCTACCAAGAACTCAAATAGACTTTGGATCACACAATCATATTTCCCCAGAGAAATATGGTGGGGTCAACCAAGCCTATGGGGGAGGGGGGCACTTTGGCACAACTGTCTCTATGGACATCACTGAGCAAACTTGAAATCTATAAAATTTTTAACTCTAAGAAAATTACTGGTGCACATCTAGTCACCATCTTATCTCCCCAGGCACTCTCTAAGTGCTTAGATGTGTGAACTCGTTCACTCCAACTTACATGACGTAAGTGTTCCTGCTATCCCCGCTCTGTAAGGAATACATTGCCTGTTACTGGTGAAGGCCAAACTTAAGCGTAAAAAATGAGGAGGCCAAGAACTACACTGTTAACTTGTCTAGATGGAATTTTGAAAGACACGTACCACAGACGAGCTCCTGAAATGTCTGGGCGGTCTTCGCCTTTGTTGTGTGATAGCAGCGTGAAACATCACAGCTGAGAAGGCAGGGTCAGAGCTCAGTGTGACCAGGCACTGTCTGAACGTCTGTCCTCGGATAACTTAATATCTCGCTCCCAGACTCCCAACCCTGCCAGTAAGTGCTGTGTAATCAAGGACGAGCTGGATGACTTCCACCAAGGTTTTGGGTTTTTTGGTTTTTTTTGTTTTTTTTTTTTTAGCTATCAGATCTGAACTTAATTAATCTACGGCCTGTTTTCAGAAATGAGACTCTCTAGTAATCCCAAGAAGAAAATGGTTTCCTCTCCCCTGTTTCCTATGAAAGTTATTGTATTTACCAATCGTTTAATTTATCAGTGTTTCACAGGCCAGTGACCAACATGAAATTAATCCCATCTTAGGAAGACTCAGCCTGGGAACAAGGGACAAATTGTAGCAGATAGGACAGGGGCTGTGTGGTTTTTTTATTTTTTATTTTTTTAGAGTACCAAAGGAGTTTTCTCTGTGATGTTAATCCATTACCAAAGAAGAGTGCAGAACATTTTGCTGGTTGCTAAGAATTTCAATGGGCTGTGAATTTTTAGGGCCTTGCTATTTATATGTACGAGGACGGCACAGATGGCCGCCTTCTCCCTTCTTTATCTGTAATACAGATCTATGAAGACACAGGAAAACAGGAACACCATAGAAATGAACAGAAGTGGGACCAGAGAAGGGCAGCAGAAGATGCCCTGGAAATGTTCTGCATCTGTTAGTGCTCCCTGAACACAAACAACGTGCTCATGTGGAGTTGACGGTCTGGGACCCAGAAGTGTCTGGTCTTTGGTTTCTGTCTTGAAACACTTAAAGTTTTTATTAGTTGCAGCAAAATACAGGTAACAGAAAATCACTGCCACCATGATCTTGTAAAGATTTCATTTTTTATTTTATTCATGTGTATGTCTGTGCAGAATGTGCGTGTGATGCTCATGGGGACCAGAAGAAGGAGTCAGATCCCATGGAACCAGACTTACAGATGGTTAAGTTACTATGTGGGTACTGGGAACTAAACCCAAGTCTTCTGCAAGAGAGCCAGTGTTCTTAACTGCTGAGCCATTTCTCCAGCTCCAATTTCAGCGTGTGTAACAATGTCTTTCAGTGCTGGCTTACAAAGAGCAGATACATTGCTTTGGGGGCAAACTGCACTCCTCAGGACACACAGGAGGCCCAAAAGAGAAAAAGGAGTCTCCCTCAAGAATGTGTTGACAGTGACGCAACATCCTCCAACTAGGCTGCACCTCTCAGGAGTCCCATCATCTCCCAAGGATCCCACCAGCAGAGACAAAACCTTGACTCTGCAAATCTTTGGGAATACTTATCTAAACCATGTCTAGTGGAGCTAGGCCAGGCTGGGACAAGCAGGTCATGCCTTGAGCCCAGGAGTCCATGAAAGGAAGAGTCAGGTGGCCAGATATGCGGGTGCCATGTGGAGTGTCTTTTCTCTTTCTCCAGAGCACTCGCTCCATGACTGTGTTCCCTGCCTGCTCTTCCTCCGAGCTGGGCAAAGTGTTTTTAAGTCATTATAAACAGTACTGCTTTGCGAGAAGCAATAGCCTGTATGTCTCAAGGGAAAAGTCTACAGTCAAAAAACCCAATGCTTCAAATAAAATAAAATAAAATAAAAGATTTACAGAGGTCTTGTTTCCCTGCAAACAAGACTCTGCCTTGCTGGAGGTTTCTACTTCTCTGAGTGGATCTCTGGCCCTTGACAGTGAGGACCACCTTGGAACTCAACCCCTCTGAGGTGTTTAGAAACACAACTCATTTTTAAAAGTTTTCGAGCTCTGCGGCCTTAGCCATTATAGCAGAAGGAAAGAGTGTGTGCAAAGTTATGGAAAAGAAAAGAAAAAAGAAAAAAAAAAGCTTGCGGTATGTTCTGAAGTCACTGGAGGGTCGTGGGAGCGCGCAGATGCTTCTGTCACTCAGCGCTGATGTTCTGCCTTTGAACTACTAGGGCATTACAGGAGAGAAGCTAATCTTTTTGTGGCCAGCACAGCTTGCCTGTGTTGATAAGTGTGATTAACAACACTAAAGTCAAATACATTAGCAAATGCCTTATAGCTGCCAGGAACGCTCATGGCCACCCACGCTTCGCAGCTAAATAAGAAACACAAGTTTCAGAAGCCTGGGATTCCTAGATCCACTGTACGTGCATGCCTCCAGCTTTGACTTTAAAGTTGGTTTCAATCAAATCGGGGAGCGCTATTGTTAGAGAGCAGCTACATATAAACCCCCTACATGAGGAATGTGCTTCTTTTGTTTGTTTGTTTGTTGTGAGAGATGCTTGCTTGATTTTTCAGAATCTTCTATGGAATCTTCAGGCTTCTCTAAATTTAAAAGTAGACTTTTTTTTTTTTTTTTTTTTTTTTTATCTAGAAACTTTTTTACACAATGCAGTGCTTGAGCCTAACCCTCAACCAGAAGTCACAAGTCAAAGAAAGGCTCCTTAGGAAACTAGGTGAAGCAATAAGTCAGTCAGGGTTCCCAGCAATGGAAAGGACCCAGCTCGCCCAGGGAGCATCCTGTACCACGTGACCAGAATCTTTGTTCTTTCTTAACCGAAGCTTCATTGCTGGGGTCTATTGGCATGTTAGTTAAAGCAGGCCCTGTGCTTGAGGTGATAGCGGAATTCGCCTTTCTCTGCCCAAGATAATGGATATCCCTGTTAAAACCTTGAAGAGATATAAAATTCAATTCTTACAAGGCCTGGGTCACTAGACAGTAGGGGAGGAGAGGGGTAGGCAGGGTTAGACTTGGGGTGATCGTACATGACACTGGCTTGCCCAGGCAGGGAACTTACATTTTCTGCCTTGCTGTGGACTTTCCCTGTTCTGCATGGCTGAATGCCGGAGCTCCAAGTGCACCCCACACTATGAGGCAGCTAAAAGAAACAAAAAGCCAACTCCACAGAGCACCAGATATGTACGAGAAAAGCTGACTTGGTGGACAGATTCTGTGTGTGTGTGTGTACTTGTTTTTAATCATTATATATACTTTAGAGTCTTTTGACATGGAAAAGCTTTTTACATTAATTTCATGTATATGAATATTTGACTGAATGTATGTATGTATGTATGTATGTATGTTATATGCATGCAATGCCTGAGGAGGCCAGAAGAGGGCGCTGGACCCCCTGAAACTGAAGTTACAGATGGTTTTTGAACCACACCATGTGGGTGGGTACTAGGAACTGAACTCAGGTCTTTTGGAAGAGCAGCCTGTGCTTTTAACTGCTGAGCCATCTCTTCAGCCCCATGAAGTCATTCTTTTGTACCACAGAGTTTCATTTTCTGACTTTCCATATGTACCAGTTAGTTTAGTTGATTCAAGCTAGAATCGTTTGGGGGGAAAGAAATCATAATTGATAAAATGCCCCTACTAGATTTGTCTGTGGTGTGGATGACGGATGTAGGAGGGCCCAGCCCACTGTGGACAGAGTCACACCAAGGCAAGAGGTCCTGAGTTGTGTGGGAAAGTATTCTAAGCAAGTCACGGGGAGCAAGCCAGTGGGCAGCATCCTTCCATGGCCTCTGACCAAGTCCCTGCCTCTAGGTTTTTGCCCTGGATTCCCTCAGTAATGGACTTACAAGCTGCAAGGTGGAATAAACAATCTCCTCCCCGGATTGCTTTTGGTCATAGCACTTTATCACAGCAACAGAATCCTAACTAAGACACCGTACCACTACCCAAGGCAGTTGACATTTTGCTGACAAGATTATTTTCAACATGTCACCCCCCCTTTCTTTCTGGGTACTCTAAGCCAGCTCACACTGTGTAGTTTGTGGACTTTTACACATATATTACAATAGAAGACATATGTGTCCAATGGGACGTCCTGCAGAGACACAGAACAGCGTTGAGAAAGAAATGTAGCAGGGAGAGTGGGAAAGCTTGTTTTCTGGGTCAGAGAAGGTAAAACACTGACTGTGGGGTCTAGGGAGCTGGTCTTTGGAGCACTCTGTTGGCGTGGCTTTGCTTGGTTTTGACCATTCCATGAAATGCGTGGCATGCTGCCAAAGTGGGTCTGGTAACACACCTCGTTCTGCAGCCCTAAGAACTATAAGCTGCGGCCTGAAGATAGCTTTCAAGATCCTGGAGAGTCTGGGGAGTCCCCCAGGCGCCACCTGTGCACATTCCCACCAGCCCGCTCTTCCTGCAGGGCCTAGGTAAACGAGCACTGGGCGTCCCAGCTTTCAGTCCCCACAGCTCTCTGCCTCCACGACCGTGAACAGGACTGTGACAGTAGAAAACAGCACGTCACCTACGGAGAGTGAATGAATCGACGGGTGCACGCGTAGGCGTCTTGAGTACTCCCTCGGTCACTGTCGCACTAGGAGATGGGTCGATGGGAGAACAGCACAAGCGTTAGATTACCAGCTTCAGGTGGGATTCCACTCCACAGAGGCCTGTTTCTAATGGTACTGGGGAGCAACACCACCTCCTTGGCCTGGATCCCCAAGACCCACATGTCAGACTAGGGTAGGTACTCAGCATCCACAGATCTAAGCTGTGAGTTCAGCTCGCTTATTTGTTTATCTGAAAAGCTCGGAAATGCATTGCTCAATAAACAGAATAAGGCTGAGAACAATAAAACAAACAAACAAAAAAAACCAACCAGGTCCCATTTAGGTGGGAAAGAATTCTCTTATAAGCATATAACATGAATATATGTGTGTGAATGTGTATATACGTATATATTTTACATGCATAAAATATGTGTGTTTATATGGGATATCCAGACTCAGCTGTGTGTTTATGTGTAACAAATTCAGGACATACCAAATTCGTTTGGGGGGAAAAGATGCAAATTAGTAGTTGTAAATAATAAAAATGGTCTGTTAAATTTTTAGTCTTTATTCTCTGAAGTGTTGAGAATTTAAAATGAGTGTTATTTTAAAATTTTGAACATTGCATGTATTTTCATTTTAAGACATTCTAAAGAAGTACTTCAAATGTTGTCTTACCAGTTTTTAAATGTGCCTGATGTTCTTTGAAGATAAGAAATAACTCATTAAAAATGAACACTCCATCCTGTAGGAGAACTATATATCTTTACATTTAATTATACCCATCGGCTATAACAGCATTTCTAGTATTTGTTTTATTTCTAATTCGCTAATTACTTAGCACCTAAAAATCTAATTGTGATCAAAATTAACATCACCTCTTTGGGCTCTCTGGTCAAGCAAACTGGAACTTTTCCTGGCTCTCTTCAGTATCATGTGGGGTCTCATGCCCCTTCTGTCTGTAGTAATGAACTAAAGTGACCAACCTGGTCTCACACAGCTGCCCAGAAAGAAGTGGTGAGCGTCAGCTACTCCCTTCCAAACCTCACAACCAAATCATACAGATAACCCAACAGTTCCAAATTCCTCCAGACATACAAAGACGTCACTCATTTGTTTGACACAGGAGCTCACTCTATAGCCCAGGCTAGACTAGAGCTCTCCTTGTAGCCCAGGCTGCCCTGAAACTCACTTTGTAGCCTTGCTGGTCTGGAACCTGTAGCAAACCCACCTCGGTTTCCCATGAGCTACCACCGTGAGCTGATTCAGACAGTACTTAAGCAACAGGGACTGTTATAGCTCATTATCGGGCCATGTGAGGTCCTGGGCTCCATCACCAGCACTAGTAAATTCATAAACAAACACATACCAAATCAGTTCCTATGAACTGTGTGCAGACTTGAAGATGCCCCGGCTGTTTGCTTTCCTTTTAGATGTTTCAACCACAGCTGGAGGCTGACACCGAGATCCCAGCAGCAGATTCCATTACCCCGGTAGGCAGGATCAAGCAGGCAGAGCCCCTTGGGCCTCAGAGCTGGGCAGAGACCATCAGATTTAGACAAACTTATGATGGTGACCACCAGACAGGCAAAGACTTCCCTGGACTTTCACATTGCAGTGTGTAGAATTACTTAATCCCAGCCCCAGGTTTCTACCCCACCTTTGGTATTTAAGTTCCCAGATGAAAGACACACACAGCCTTCATACTTAATAAGCCTTAAACAGCACACTAGCCAGGCAGCTGCCTACCCTCCATGTTGTTAGAATCCATTTCCCTATCAATAACCCTGACTTATACTTACTATTTACTATTTTATCTGGGCTGCTCTTAACTCCTATCAGCCAGTCCTCAGGGCTATGTTTTAATGGCTCACCTAACCCATGGTGGCTTCTCCATCCTCCTAACCCATTGAGGCTTCTCCTTGTTGGTCTCCTCTGAAGCCAAACCCATGTATCCTAAACCCCACCTGTGTCTCTTCTGCCCAGCTATTGGCTCTTGGCATCTTTATTTACCAATTAGAAATAACTTGGGGGCAAGGTTACTTGGTGCCTACATGCATGTAGACTCGCTGGTCTTTGGCAAAGTTAGCATTAGAATACAAGCGGCATTAGGCCAACCCACGACACTGCAGTACTTTTAGCTCATCAATAATCTGAATACGCCAGTTCTGCTCAGCACACCCTTAGTAGTCAAGCCTTCTGCCCATCAAAACCCATTTCTGAAGCTCTGAATCTGGTTTTGTGTGTGTGTGTGTGTGTGTGTGTGTGTGTGTGTGTGTGGTGAGGTGGGGGAGCTGTTTACAGAGAGATGGCAACAGCAGTTCTGGCAACACCTTCCTATGGAGTACAGATTTCCATCTACAGAATGAGTTGCCAACTTGGTACCCTTGGTTAGATGTGCCCTGTACCCTAAAGTGAGACTAACGTAACTTGAGATTGCAGGTGTTCAGACATTTAAAGATAGTTACTGGCAAGTACTGCAATCAGCTGTTTCAATAGAGAATTCTTAGGTTTGTAAAAAATACAGCTTGAATCCAATTCGGTCTTTTTGGTCCTAAGGAATGTTTTCAAGATGCTGCTAGTGGTATGGCGAACAGCAGGTATTGGAAGTGTCGGCCAAGCTCCGTCGCAAGCACTTTCTCTATAGCAGCCCTACTTATCTTCTGCAACAGCCCTTCCAGGGTCACTGTTGTTATCCCACTCACAGAGATCACAAGTCACTTGTCCAGAGTCACAGGGCTTGCCTTGCTTCCTGTGACTTCGCCCCAGCCCCTCCTTCTGGTCCGTCCTTCTCAGTCAAGCGTAAATGACTTCTGGGTTCTCTTGCTCCCCACCAGAGTCGCTGTCTCTCCTCAGCCCCCTCTGCTCTCTTTCTGTCCCTCAGTGTTCCCATATCTTGCTTTGGATAACAGCAGTTTAATATCTGTAATTGAGACATCCAAAATCTGAACGCTCTTCAGTGCCACCCTGATAGAAAGTTCCACACCGTGAAACTTTGTCTCCAGCACAAAACTATCAGAAGGATTACGTAAAACATACAGGCCACATGTATGAAGTGTATATGAGACATAAATGAAATTTGTATTTAGACTTGGGTCCTATCACCAGGATATCTCATGAGAAACATATACAAGTACTTTAAAATCTGAAGCAGCACTGTTCCGAGACACTGGGTACGTAGCATAGGTCCTCGTGAACTGGCTGTTGTTAAGAGCTGGAGGCATCCATCCTCAATGGTGCTTTATACATTGTAACAGTACAGAGGTATAGGTCAGAAATTTCTCTTATCCTAGATGAGAGTAGCCCTTCAGATGAGGAGCAAGACAGAAACATTTCAAGATCTGATAAAAGTAGATGCAGAGCTTCCCAATGTTTAAAAAAAAAAAAAAAGATTTATTTATTTACTTTATGTGTGAGTACATTGTCGTCTTCAGACACACCAGAAGAGGTCATCAGATCCCATTACAAATGGTTTCGAGCCACCATGTGGCTCCTGGGAATTGAACTCAGGACCTCTGGAAGAACAGCTAGTGCTCTTAAGGGCTGAGCCATCTCTCCAGCCCTCCCAAAGTCTTTGGACAAGAATGCAGACAGCGTCGGAGTGAGGTGCCATACAGGGTAGGCAGCAG
Source organism: Mus pahari (assembly GCF_900095145.1). Classification (NCBI taxonomy): domain Eukaryota; kingdom Metazoa; phylum Chordata; class Mammalia; order Rodentia; family Muridae; genus Mus; species Mus pahari. Next base: position 41,288,765 of record NC_034612.1, on the reverse strand, counting down.
GAATCCCCTATCTATTCCCTCTGCTTCCCCTTGACCTGGAACACACAGCTGTGCAGCCAGATTTCCAGCACACAGCCCTGGTGTAGGAGGGACCCCTTGACTCAGAAACTTGCATCTTGCTAGCCACAACAAGCAAGGGCTTGCAGCTCCATTTAGGGGCATTTACCCAAAAGGCACATGTGTTTCCATTCAAGGGATGTTTACAAACACCCTGGTTCTTGACTCAGCCCCAGTCAGCTGGATGACTTTCTCCAAGAGGAAGTGGGAAAGGGAGGGGCTTGGGTGAGGAGAGGGTGGATCAGATCAGGGATCGAGGGGCAGATCTTGTCTTCTTCCTTTCCAGTGAAGAAGCTCCTCAGCCTACTTGAAGTAGCTGGTATTCTAGCTTCAAGCCGAAGTCTTCGCAGTAGCCCACACTCCAACACTTAGAGTCAGGGGCCCCTATCTAACTTGATGTTGAGTCCACCCATTGACCAGATGTGCATCTCTGCCTATACTGGGCTTCCCAGACAGATGACACAGTGGCTCCAGGATTCCACCGAGGGGATTGGAGGGAAACTGAGGTACCAAAAGTGTATTACCCGGGGCCTGGAAGATAGCTCAGTTGATAAAGTACTGGACTTGCAGTCATGAGGACCTAACTTCAAGTCCAAGAACCCACGTCAAAATATCTGGTCATGGTATCCATTTTTAACCCCAGCATGGGGGAAGCAGAAATAGGTAGATCTCTGGGACCTATTGGCCAGGTAGCCTAGTTAGTCTACTTGGGAGATTCTAGGTCAATGAGAGACGTTTTCTCCCCCCCCCCCAAAAAAAAGTAAAAAATAAATAAAAATTTAAAAATAAAAATATAATATATATGTATATATATATGTGTGTGTGTATGTATATGTATATGATAGTGCATAAGAAACGTCCTGTGGCATACACATGCATATCCAAGTTTACTGTTCATTGGTATCTATGCCCAGAGTTTGCTGTGTATTTTCTCCATGTAGAATTCACATGTTGAAACATGAACATTATCCCCACAACCCTTTCATCTTCCCCTCTCTCTGTCACCTCCTGTGATAGTTAATTTGCTCCCATCCTTCGCCAGACGAAATATTTGCATTGATTTAAAAATCTCTTCTTGAAAGAGGACAATATGAAAGTTGGGCTGTAACAACAAAGCGCGCTCTCATCATTGTTTAATCTTACGGCTGCCTGTGTGATAACTGGCGATTACTTCAAGCCTTTCATGTTTGAAATAAAGAGAAATAAAGCTGAGACTCGATAACAAATTGGTGTGCTCGTCCTGGGGAAGGCTGTTCATCTGGCCCTTGGCATCCTTAGTCACCTGTGGTTCCTTGTCTAGGTTGAGGCCTCCCTCCCTCATTTGCATGTATATGCTGTGTGCTTGTGTAGCTCATGTTTAAGGCAGCCTCGCTGATGAGACTTTATAGGTACAGCCTCTGACATGACTAGGGGACAAATCTCATCGCAGACTCACTGTTCCCTGGCTCTGGCAGTCTTTCTGCCCCCTCTAAAATGATTTCTCAGCCTGAGGTGTGGAAGTTGTGTTGTAGATGTATTGGTTTATACTTATCCCATACCAAATGGCCAGCCATGAGAACATAGATATACACGTGACATTATACCAATGGAGTAGGTGCATTAATGTATTTCAGAACACACACATACACACACACAAATGTAACAACAATTTTTTTAAAAGGACATAAATTTGAAGGAGACCTTGGAGGTTTGGGAGGGAGGAAAGAGGAAATGGTTTAATTAGATTATAATCTGAAAACATAAATGATTTTTTTTTTGAAAAAAAAAAAACAAACTACTAACTCAAGCTCAGATCTTCTGACTGGAGACCCCTACCAAATTTAACCGTTTCATCTCCATTTCATAGCACTCACATGGGCTGGCTGTGTGGCCACCCCTGCTAGTTGTACCTGCCAGCAGTTCATCTGGTGGTGTGTTCTCTTGACCTGACAACTTCACTGACGGTGTAAATACCAGCAACAAACACTGCTCAGAGGCATAAGATCACTGGGTGAGAGCGATGACTTGGATTTGGGATAGAAAATTATATATGCATCCACGTTGCAATGTCCGATTTTAGTCTTTTCCCCTTTTTCCCATTTTATCTTTGGGATTATATGAACATGTCACACGTTATTCTACCTCCCCCCCTCCCGTGTGTGTGTGTGTGTGTGTGTGTGTGTGTGCGTGCGCGCCCAGTTTGAAATGCTTCCCCTCATTCCTGTGAAGTTTCAGGCTAACTCACATGCTATTGGTCAGGTGAGGCACCTGCTGGGCCCGATGGCAGGAGACCCCCCCCCCATAAGGAGCACACTCTTGGCTGATGACAGACTGGCAGCATTACCCGTTGGTATGTGCAGGGCTGCCGAGCCAGTTTTGAAAGAGCAGATTTATTAAAAAAAAAAAAATCCAGCTGTGAGTTTTCATTTTTTTTCTCTCTCTCTTAGGGCTGGAGGGCGGGGCCAAAGCCAACCTCAAACTAGGCACTCCATTGATCAGGCTAGAGTGATGTGGGCCCGTCTCACAGACAACAGCTAAGCGCAGAGGAAATATTAGCTGGCAGAGATAACGAAGAGGAAGCATTGAGAGGCAGGGGCACCATCTGTCCGTTTCTGAGCAGCCGTTCTCAGGGCAGCAGAGAAGGAGATGGAGAGGAGACGGGTCCTGTTCCGAGGGAGCAGCGCAGCCTAAGGACATTTTCAGACAAAGTAAGTTTGCGTTCCTTAGAAGAGGCTGTGGTGGACTGGAACAGTGTGGCTCCCCATCTGGGCTGCAGGATTTGTTACGGGTATAAGAAGTCTGCGTCTCTGGTAGATCTGACCCTGAGGAGAACGTTCTTTTGACAAGAACTTGATTTGACACTCGCAGCAGCACCTGTGGTCCCATAACTCATTTTAAAGACCTTTGAAGGCTGCAGAATGATCTATTTTACTCTTCAGATCTCAGGTTACGGACAGAGACTTCTGTCTTTCCTTCCATCCCTCCTTCCCATCTCTTTTTTCTTCCTCTTTTTTCCTGGTTTATTTTTTTAACCTTCTGGAGCTGTGAACAAGAGTGTTTATATCTTTTCTCAAATAATTTAGCGTGGCAGCGGCTCACCTTTTCAGATTAATGGGACCGACAGAAAATCCTGTGGGTTTGCTCAGCATTCGGGTAGATATTTAAACTTCCGACGGACCTTCCGAATCCCGCAGTTGGTGTGGCACCGGCTTGTGAAGGCAGCTGTTTCTGGGTCTTTTTGCAGAACACAGACCGACTCAGGAAATAATCCTGCTGCTTGTGTGTGGTACATTTTCAGAGTATTCATTTTCAAGCAAAGCTGGACAGTATGTTTCTGGGCAGTTGTTTGTTACCTCCAAATGTTTCATAGTCGTTGTCAGATGCTGTGTGTTTTATTAGGCATGGATTTGTCTAATTCCAGTGGGAGATCAAAATAGTGACTGTAGCCAAAAAAAAAAAAGAAAGAAAAAAAAGAAAAAAGAAAAAGAAAGAAAGAAAGAAAGAAAGAAAGAAAGAAAGAAAGAAAGAAAGAAAGAAAAAAAGAAAGAAAGGAAGGAAGGAAGGAAGGAAGAAAATGCTGAGGAGGGAAGGCAACTCCTTTTTAAACTACACAGCGGGGTGGGGGAGGACTTGTGTGCCTCTGTGTAAGCTGGCTCTCTAGTGTAAACCAGGAGTGAAGGCACCGGCTGCAAAGTGGCAGAGGCAGACACCACTCAGGGTTATGGCCCAATATGGATGTCAGAGCTCTGTAGCGTGTGTGGGAAAATGGCCACAGTCCAATGTCTGGAACCATTTATCTTCCGCCAGGGCCTAGAAGACAACTGTTTTATGCATTTTACAAAAACCCTCACTGACTGATTTCATTATACGGAGGAGGCTCACCGATAGATGTAAGGACAGCTATAGTGTGTATGCTGAGCTCTTTCCGATCCCCCAACACCATGCTCTCCTTTGAGTTCTGAGCACCTTCAGTGGCGTGGTATACAGTGCTGAAGTCACGCGCTTTCAACAGGACCCTTCCCACACACTTGGTAATGAATGCAGCATTAATGTCTGATCTTGTTGGGGAAACCAGCAACTAAAGGTCTTTCCTCACTATCTCCACTATAGGGTCTGTGTCCTGCAGTGCAGATCCAAAGAAAAAATAAAAATTAAAGGAAGAACATGTCAGTAGGCGGGGCCCCGTGGAAGCTGGACATAAAATGGGGTTAAAGACAGGTGTATGATGCTCCTTGGGAAATACTGGGACATCCTGTTGTTGATCTCTCTATCTGTGTCTGTATGAGGGCAGCATTCTTGCCAGTCAGGGTGATCTCTTCTGTTTTGATATTTATCTTATTCTTTGAATGTGTGTTGATCCAGGCTCCCCTGTGCCCCCCATCTCCTACCCAGCTTTACGTCCTCTGATAATTTTTGTTTTTGTTATTAGTAACTCAAGTTCAATTAGTCCTTCCCGTGTGCACATGGGTCTGTGAACATCCACTGGGGCAGAGGCAACCTTCCAGGGGCCATATCCCCAAAGGGGAGTGGGTCCCCTTCACCCAGCAGCCTTCAATTACCTGCAGTTCCTCCAATAGGGGTGGGGTCCCTGGGCCCTTTCTGATCTAGCCAGCCAGTATGTCTTGCCTGAGCTGAGTGCCTATGTGCTAGCATGTTTGTCACATGGAGGAGAATACCTGGCTGATTTTCACCCCCATGTCAGATCTCATAGGGATATCTAAATTTTGTTGTCAAGGTCAAGAGTATTCAGACGCTATAGGTTTTAGTCACAATTGTCACATTACAGAAAGGACAGTTGACCTCTTAATAAATTTCATTGCTTGTAAGCAGAATGAGTGATTCCAGTCATCTCTCCCAGAGAAGCATCAAATGCCAAGAGACCATTAGTTTTCAATATATATTTGTGAAACTGTCTTCATTTCTCTAGACTGAACTTCTTACAATGCTAAAAAACTGAATCACGGAAAAACAAAATTCAATGATCATATATGGTATCACCTTTGTTTATCATTGCCTGCTCCTCCGGGGGTAAAGGGGGAGCACCTCATCTTTTTCCCCCATGTGAACGTCTTCTTTCATTTCCTTGTCAAGATTTCCAGCATTGTGAAAAACTCGTCACTTTCTTAGTTAGCACTGAAGTTTTAGAAATCGGGTTAATATTGGCACAATAAGCCCCCTAATACAAAGAAACTATACGTCAGATGCCAATTAAGATGCCCAATGGCTTTGTCCATTTTACAGACCCACGTATGTACCATGCAGAATGTATACATATATATATGTTTATCTTCAGGTAAATGTATGTATTCTCTTTTTTAATGTTTCATTAAAAGTGGCTGCATATAAAATATGAAGCATTGGATATATCAGGCATCGGTGTGCTCTGTTTTAAAGCATTTCTCTTTGAAGTAATAAATAGCTCACTGGTGCTAAGGAAGTCGAACATGAGACCTCCCTGTGCCTACTGCCTGCACCGCTTGGCTGTCCATAGATCATGGGCATTCTTCAGCTAGCACAGGGTACACAGCAACCCTGGATTCAGGAATTCTGATGGCTCTGGGAGCCACCCACTCAACAGCGTGACCTTAGGCCATCAGAGGGTCCCTTGTGTCCACAGCTCAGCTTCTGCACTGTGGGTATAAGACTGTCTGTCTGAGCTATAAGGTGGTGTTGAAGACCAAATGACACCATATGCACAGAAGTGTTAAACCTCTTTCTAGACTATTCCTTCTGCCCCTGCCCCTCACCCTGCTTTAATAGATCCTGACCACTGCTCAAAGGCTTCTCTCTACCTTCCAATCTCCTCAAAGATATCTGTGCCTCCAGATCTACCCCAGAACTAGCCAGCTTGGACCACCATGTCCCTCCCATTCATCGATCGGCCCCACCGCAGGCCTCCAGTTCTGGGTTCCACAAGATATTTTCTCTCTGATGTTTTCGAGAGTCCCACTTTTGTTTTATTTTTATGTGTATATGGGTGTACTTGGGTGAGTTTATGTGTGTCACGTGCACGTAGAAGCCTGTGGAGGCCAGAAGAAGGCATTAGGTCCCCTGGAACTAGAATTACAGAGCCATTGTGTGGTTGCTGGGAACCGAACCCTGTTCCTCTGGAGGAGCAGCCGGTGCTCTTAACTGCTGAGCCATCTCTCCAGCCCCATCTCTACCATGATTTTTAAAAACTATTTGTATACTTCTTTTTTTTTCACACTTTTAATTTTGCTTCGCTTTTACAGCATTTGTCTTGTACTAATAGTCTTTTATGGCTGTTCTTTCAGGTTCTGAACGCCAGTATTTTTGCATTATTGTGCTTTTATGCTGGGAGGTTTGTGTGTGTGTGTGTGTGTGTGTGTGTGTGTGTGTGT